>NC_064286.1:40650161-40668704 GCF_019186545.1 Solanum stenotomum | reverse complement strand
AAAAAAAATGAGACAAACTGATATAAAATCAGTCTAACACTTTAATATAACCAAAACAATTGATTTGTGAAAAGACCAAAATGCCCTTAAATTTCCGGAACGGACTCCCTGCCAACTGCCCAACTTTCAAAGATCATAACTCGCTCATACGAACTCGGAATCGAGCAAACTCGGTGGCGTTGGAAAGATCGTTCCACAAGCTTCGAAACCATAACTGGAACTACTCCTAACTCATCCTGAGCTAGGAGTTACGACTGCTCAAAGTTGGCCATAAACTCACTGATTTCCACACTTAGCCAAATTTCCAGATTTTTGAACTTAGCCAAATTTTTCCAGATTCTGGACTGCCAAATTTCTAGATTTTAAATTTTTTCCAAAAATGACTATTTCCAAATTTCAAGCTTTTTCAAAGCCACTTCAAATTGTCGGATGTTACAGTTTATATTTGACAATCCGGGAGATTGCAATTTGACATTAGTGAGAGAATTTTATGCTAATTGGCTAACTGAAACAAAATATAAAATTGTGCCTATTAGGGGGGAAGATGTCAAGTTTTCTGCCCGAATTCTAAATGGGTTGTTAGGAACCTCGAATTATGACCTTGATGAGTTTAATAGCTTGAAGGATAAACTTCCTTATAGGTATATTCGACATATCTTGTGTGGGGTTGATTCGACTGCTAGGTGGGAGCGGAGTAAGGATATTGGGAGGCATAATACCCTCAATTTTGCTAATTTTAATCAGGTTGCTAGGGTATGGCTGAAGATAGTGTGTAGTGTGTTGTTGCCTGCCAAACATTTAACTGAGGTGACAAGAGATAGGGTGGTGTTAGTCTATATGTTGATGAAGGGAATGCCCATTAATGTTGGGGCGATCCTGAGGCAAAATATGATGAAATTTAGGAACAATTTGAGGTGGAGATTCTGTTACGATGAGTTGATCATCCATTTTCTGAGGGCTGAGGGTATTGAAGAGGAAACAGTGGACATGACCGTTACTTATCACCCGGATCTGACGGGTAAATTAGTTGATGAAACCCGAACAAAGGTACTAGACACGTCCCATGGACCTGTCTTGTCTGCTCAAGAAAGACAAGCCCGTGATGACAGTGCCATGGCAAGAATGTTCGGTATGGCCGAGCTGCAGTTGTGGATAGGAGGATGTCCGGTTACTGACGAGGAAATGGAGACCTTAGCGGATCGCTATCCGTTGATCGAGAGTGCAGCCTTTCTGTGCAGGTCTGGTCTCGCTTTTATGGAGCCTTTAGATAATGATGAGGCTACTACAAATGAAGCTAGGGATGATGAGGAGGATGATGCTGTGGATGAAGAGGCGAATGCCTTGATGGTGTTCGATGGCGGTGACGACGAGGCCTAGAGGCCCGAGGGAGTATTCCTAACTCTATACTTTGCTTTACTTGTGCACTGAGGATAGTGCTTATTTTTAAAGTGTGGGATGGGGTAATATGTCTCTGTTGTATATAGTTGTTTACTGCTTTATCGAGTCTAGTGGTAGTTTTTAGTTTAATTTTTAATTTTTAATTTTGGGTTCCTCAGCGTTTGTTTTCGATACTTTTACTGAGGATTGTCCCTTTGAACCGACTAGGACTAGTTTATTGTTTTATTGAGTCTTAGAGTCGTAATAGGAGTGACAGTTCCCAATGATGGATGGATGACGTCCGTCTTAAGGGAAAATTAGTCACATAGAAGAGTAGGATTGAGAAACCAACCTTGGCCTTTTGAAACTATGTCCGAAAAAGTCAGCCAAACGTCATGGGTAGTCACAAGTGAAAAAGTGCAATAGAGTGTTAAACTTGTAACAAGCATGTGTTCTTAGTTTTGACTCGAAATAAAAAAAATAAAGGGCTTAATTGTGTAATGATACCGAAATGCAAATTGTAGGAGCATGTTAGTTGATATATCCTTATATGTGTCATGTGCCATGAGTGGTGAGAATTGATTTATTTTTGCTTAACTTGATATCTAGAACTTGCCTTGTGTGTGTTGAATTAGTAGCTTGTATGACTTAGGGAATGTGATTAAGGTGTTCCTTTGAAATAGTCAATTCTTAAATCTACTTGTATGATTACCATTGAAATTATCCCTAGTGAAGCCCCATTGAGCCTTTAGCCTTGTTTATTGATAAATCACATGATAAGCCGAAACCCATTTGTTGATACCAAGTCTTTTGATCCTATGAAAATCCTTAATGCATTGTGTTAAAGAATAAGGGTTGAAAATTGTTGGTTGATATAGCTAAGGGTGAAATGCTACATTGTGTGGAAAAGGAAATTCTATTTTGGCCTTGGTCCTTAGTGACAATGTGCACCTCGACTAAAATTGAGGGTGGCTAATATAGAACTATGCTCGAAATATTGGCCCTGATCCTATTAAGGATAATGTGTATCATACTCGGATGTTAAAATCTAGAGTTTTAGTGGCTAGTGCAAAGGCATATATATATATATATATATATATATAAAGAACAGAAAAAAGAAATAAAGGGCAAATATGGAGAAATAAAAGGGGTAAATAGTCATGAAGTGTGTACTAGGAGGAAAAAAAAGCTATCAAGGAGATAGTTGGCAAAATAATGACATGTGTGTTAAGGAGGTGTAGTCACTAAAATGATTTTTAAATATTCCCTCCCTTATCTTAAGCCGACATTACAACCAAATGAAAGTCCTCTTGATTCCTTGAGAAATAGATGTGAAAGTAATAATACACTATTGGCAAGCTTATGGTATGTTGAGAAAGGTAAGAACTTCTTTTGTGAGGGTGAGTTGATTGTTTGAAAAATATGCCTTGTTGATATTGCAAGTTGTTTGCGCGAAAGGTTGTACTAAACAAGAACAAGTGAGGGCATTCATGGCATGTATACAATTATCTAATTGATGTGTTTGCATGAGTTTGCATTAGCCTAGAAAAAAAAAAGGGTCATTCTTTGAGCATGTGTTGTACTTGGTGTAAATTTGTGAATTGTTGCATCCATTGTGAACTACAAGATCATGATAAAAAATGTTTGGTTGATTTTGAGGTGGGTTGATAAGTCCATGGGTTGTGAAAAAAAGTTGATAGTCTAGAGATTGTTTGAGGACAAACAAAGTTCTAAGTGTGGGGTGGTGATCTTAGGCATATTTATATGTCTAAGTTGTCAATATTTGCCCATGAGTCAATTAGATTGAAGGATGATCTCTAGTCATTAGCTTAATTTTTTGTGTAACTTGTGATGATTCTGCACTTACACATATGATTAGCTGTTTCGGGAACTCTCAAGGGAATTGGAGTCAACTTGAAGAAAAAAGATGTAAAAGAGCACGAAAAGCGGCTAAGGATGAAGGTCACAGGGCCAGGCGCACTGCTAGGAGCAAGGCGCCAAGGGCCAACACACAGAGAGCTCTCAGGCGCTCTGAGAGGCGTGACGCACCAAGGCCTAATATTCAAAGGCCTTTCTCAGGCGCGCTAAAAGGCGCGGCGCACCAGCAAGGATGCAGCAGGAGCATGTTCTTCGGGCGATACGAGGAGCGACACGCCAAGGTAGTCCCAATTTTTCAAGCCTAAGTTGTGTTAAAAAAGATTCCTAGTTGAAGTAGATTTTGTCTCCAATTTTCCTGAACTTATAAATAGACCTCTTGGGTTCTATTGTAGGAGGTCGACTTTTATTTTGTGTGCAAGAGCAAGTATCTACGTTTGTAGTAGGTTTTGATCTTCTAACTCTTCTATTTTTCGGGAAATCGCATGAATAATTGTATTTTGTGGTTTTCTAATAGCATGAGTGGCTAAACGCCCTAGTTCTGGGGCTGTAGCTACGAATGGATTGTTGATTATTAAAGACTTTATGAATTAATTTTTGGTTGTCATTATAAGTTACTTCTATATTCTTGTTTTAGTATTTCTTGACTGGCCATCTATAGATAAATCTATTGTTTAACCTTAAAATCAGGAGAGGAGAGGTTAGATAGACCAGAGGATATAGAGAACTTGATCGACCCATTAAGTCGAGGTGATTTGTGTTCAGGAGTGACGTTCGGACGAACAACTCACTTGGTTACGAAATAGGATGACATATAAATACTCATCAATTAGTCTAGTTATCCCCGCTCAACGATGTAGTTAGGTAGCTAATTGGGGTAGATGATGAGAGGTGTATACCCCGACTCATATAATTAACCCTATAAACCAGTAACTTGACAATTGAAATTAGTTTTATGTCAATAATATGATACATGATATTCAGTATATGTTGTAGCCCTGGAATTGCTTTAACTTGCTTGAAACATAATATTAAAGTCGTTCACAATTAGTTACTTTCATTTAGTTCATAATTAGTAGTAGTTAACAATCAATCATCAATTCTTGAAAAGGTTACTTTTATTTTTATTTGTAGAATTAAGTGTTAAATATAAATTAATCATAAGTCTCTTGGGAACGATAACTCATTTTTTCAAGAATCTATATTACTTGCGCGACCACATACACTTGCGTGTATACTAGGAGCAACAAGTTTTTGACACCCCACACTTAAACTTTTGCTCGTCCTCGAGCAAGCATTAAAGCTCATCTCAAAAAATCATACTAGGAATGTCATCACCTTGGTTAATACAAACAATTAGGCCATTTACCAATTTCAAAACATCAAGTACTCTTCTCAATCATTATGCAAGACATCCAAATAAACAACAAACTTCCAACCTCCTACCTCAAGGAAAGACTTTGAACTCATCAAACTTAAGCTTGCTCCCCTATTCTCATCAAAGAAAGTTAATAAAATCACCTATCCATCTGAAACAAGTGCCCTCACAAGAAAAAATAGTCACACACTCAATTCAAAAGATTGAATATAAATTAAGGACTTCATATCAAGAACAACTCTCACACTCACAAATAAAATTCACATGTATGCACAAAGAACCATAGGCTTGCCCATTATGTACATCTCCACTAATTAAGCATGCTTGAATTGAATCAAATAGGACTTTAACGGGTTGTAATGTAGGCTAGGGGACAGGTAGGAAAACTATATAATAGTGACTTACACTTCCTTAAGCACTTTGCAATTTTAGACTTCATCACCCATTATTTTGTTCTCTTTATTTTCAACCCTTTCTTCAACAATTATTTCACAAGTAATTCTCATCATCTCAAGAATGCTTCAATCTTTTTTTTTCTCTTTTTTTTTAAAAAAGTTTTCTTTCATAATAGCCACCCTCAACTTACGCATTTTACATGCGTTAAGGTGCACAATGTCTTTGGAAGGACCAAGGCCATCATCAAGGTTATTTCTTTTGTTCATCTTTTTTTTTTACATCACATTCTTTCAAATAGGGTTTTTTAAGCACTTTGTAGCTATCATTAATTACTTTTTCACTAAACCATCCCTTTTTCTCAAAATTGATAATTAGAATAAGTCTATGCTACAGTGCTCAAGGAAGCAGGGTGCAAAAACTAGGGATTCAACAAAAAAGTCGAAGAAAAAATATGACTATCAATAAAAAGCTACATGCTCAAAGGGGCTACTAGTGATATATATCTGAAAAGGCTAAAATTTATACGACAAATCAAACAAAGCCTATTATCATCTCCTAAACAAAGCAACACTTTTTATTTCGCTTCAATAACATGCAGGGCAAGTTCTAGACTAAGATGCAAAACATGGAATAAACAAATTCTCACCACACATGACACAAGTATCAATCAAGATGGATCAATTCCACTTATAAGAGAGATGAGATCATAACAAACTGCAAAATAAAATAAGTTATATACAAAGTCACAACCAAGAATTTATTCCTCCACCTCATACTTAAAAATATGCTATGTCCCCAAAACATCAAATAAAATTTAAAAATAATGCTTAGAAAACTCCCAGAGGCCTTTAGGCCTAGCTAGTAGCATGTTCTCTTTATTTTCATCAAGGGTCGTACGCACCTCACACTTAAGCTCAAACGTGCTCCTTAGCTCCAAATTTCGGATACTCAGATTTCTCCAAAATCTGTAAAAACCACACAAAAAAATGACACTAAAATTAAAAATAAAAAAAATAAGAAGTTACACTATAAATTGGGTTGCCTCCCAATAAGCGCCTAATTTAACGCCGCGGCACGACACAAGAATTAAGTTCCCCACCTTTCTTTCCACTTTGAACTTATGAATTGTACCCCTAACTTTGCATCTATTTTTCTGCTCCTTTCAAGGGGTGGTGGTATAAAAATAAAAGAACCAAGTAATAGATGTCGCATCTTGCACTTCTTGGCCCTTATGTAAGGAATATTTGTTTATCTACGTGGACTAGAAAACCTTAGGATGTAGGGGCCTTGTTCCCTATCTATATAGTTCTCCATTAGTTCAGATGACTGGAATGATACATCAACATTTAAACATAATGTTGAAAAGTGATTTGAATGGAGTCCAATACGTCCCTCTTCCAAACTTACACCGATTGCAACATGCTCAGTTTTATACTCTTTCCCAAATGTGGCATGAAAAGTCTGATTGCATTGCATCTCCTCCCGTTTTAGATCCTCAATTTGACTTCTGAGTGCCTTTTCAGTATCAGACAACTCATAATTGGATTGTTGAGCGTCAAACACATCAACCTTGGCATTCAACTAATTGCTTAAGTTCTGGGTGTGCAGGAAAAACATATTAACATCATGAAAATGATCCATTTTTCTATCTATAAGGCGTGATATCACATATATGATTCTCCTACGGCGTTCTTCATATTCCTCTATTAATTTCCTGCAAGATTCCATACTATCAAAGGAACAAAGATTATTAGCATCATCATGAGGGGGTTTTGGAGTAGGGTAGCAACACATGGTGCAACCGACCCACAACCCCTACAAAATTCACATGATAGAGATGGTGCACACAATTTTCCCTCGGGAATATAATATCATTGTTGCCAAAGTGAGCTCCTTTTCAATAAGGACAAGGTCTTACCACTTGTGAATAATCCTCATTCCCGTTTATCCCAAGAAAAGTATTAATTAGTAGAAAAAAAATATGTATCAAAATAAATAAATAAATAAAAAGAAAAGTATAACCTAGAAGGATAGTTAATTTCTAAGTCCCCGGCAGCGACGCCAAAAACTTGTTACTCCCCATTATACACGCAAGTGTACGTGGTCGCGCAAGTAATATAGATTTTTGAAAAAATGAGTTATCGTTCCCAAGGGACTTATGATTAATTTATATTTAACACTTAATTCTACAAATAAAAGTAAAAGTAACATTTTCAAGAGTTGATGATTGATTGTTAACTACTACTAATTATGAACTAAATGAAAGTAACTAATTGTGAACGACTTTAATATTATGTTTCAAGCAAGTGAAAAGCAATTCCAAGGCTGCAACATATACTGAATATCATGTATCATATTATTGGCATAAAACTAATTTCAGCTGTCAAGTTACTGGTTTATAGGATTAATTATATGAGTTGGGCTATACACCTCTCGTCGCCTACCCCAATTAGCTACCTAACTACATAGTTGAGCGGGAATAAATAGACTAATTGGCGAGCATTTATATTTCATCTTATTTCGTAACCAAGCGAGTTGTTCGTCCGGACGTCACTCCTGAACACAAATCACCTCGACTTAACGGGTTGATCAAGCTCTCTATATCCTCTGGTCTATCTAACCTCTCCTCTCCCAATTTTAAGGTTAAACAATAGATTTATCTCTAGATGGCCAATCAAGAAATACTAAAACAAGAATATAGAAGTAACTTATAATGACAACCAAAAATTAATTCATAAAGCCGTTAATAATCAACAATCCATTTGTAGCTACAGCCCCAGAACTAGGGCGTTTCGCCACTCATTCTATTAGAAAACCACAAAATACAATTGTTCATGCGATTTCCCAGAAAATAGAAGAGTTAGAAGATCAAAACCTATTACAAACGTAGATACTTGCTCTTGCATACAAAATAAAAGCCGACCTCCTACAATAGAACCCAAGAGGTCTATTTATAAGTTTAGGAAAATTGGAGACAAAATCTACTTCAACTAGGAATCATTTTTAACACAACTTAGGCTTGAAAAATTGGGACTCCCTTGGCGTGTCGCGCCTCGTATCACCCTAAGAACATGCTCCAGCTGCATCCTTGTTGGCGCGCCGCGCCTCTCAGCGCGCCTGAGAAAGGCCTTTGAATATTAGGCCTTGGTGCGTCGCGCCTCTCAAAGCGCCTGAGAGGCCTCTCTGAGTGTTGGCCCTTGGCGCCTCGCGCCTAGCATTGATCCTGTCCCTGGGGCCTTCATCCTTAGCCGCTTTTCATGCTCTTTTACATCTCTTTTCTTCAAGTTGACTCCAATTCCCTTGAGAGTTCCCGAAACAACTAATCATGTGTGTAAGTGTACAATCATCACAAGTTACACCAAAAATTAAGCTAATGACTAGAGATCATCCTTCAATCTAATCGACTCATGGGCAAATATTGACAACTTAGGCATATAAATATGTCTAAGAGCTGTTTTGTACGAGTAAAAAATATACCTGATCAAATAATCATAAAAATTGTACAACTCTCATTAGAGAAAGAATAGATCGCTTCCTTAGTAATGAAGATTGGTTAAATCTTTACCCCGACTCAAATGTTCAGCACCTTACTCGGACTCACTCAGACCACTGTCTGTTGCTATTAAAAGCTGCTTCAAACCTACCAAATTATTTAGACTTGAAACCATGTGGATCAGGCATCCTAATTTCATAAATCTAGTTCAAAATTCGTGGAACCATAGTCTTGATTATGAGATAGCAATAGAGAATTTTACTATTTCTACTAAAAGATGGAATAAGGAAACCTTTGGAAATATTTAAGCAAAATAACAAAATTCTCAGTCAGAGGGTCTTCAGCAAATGAATGATAATCATAGAAAGCATTTTCATCATGGGTTGGAGAATTCCCTCATCAATGACTTTAATGAAATCTTTAAGAGAGAAGAGGAAATTTGTAAGCTTAAATCAAGAGTTCAATGGCTTAACAATGGGGATGCTAACACTAGATGCTTCCTTCCATGCCTCGACAATTAATAGGAGACGTAGAAATAGCTAGGATCCTTGGCCTTAATGATTCTGTCGGCAATTGGACCTTTGATCCTGTAATTGTAAACAATACTATTCAACAACATTACCAAAAGACCTACACAACCGAACTAGATCATGGATGTATATCTATTCCCCCTACATGTGTGAATGCTATCTCATTGTAAAATAGGAATTACATAGCCAGCCATGCCGATCACAAAAGAAGAAATTTATATTGTCATTTTCTCCTTCCAACCTCTCAAATCTATCTGATAGTCTTCATCCACTATTCTTTCAATTTTTTTGGAAAGATACGGAGGAAACAGTGGTCAATCACTACTTGTACGAGAGCTTTCAATACGTGCAACATCTCCCGGAGCTGAACAAAACCTTTGTTTGGCTTATCCCTAAAATAAATAACCCAGAACAAATTACTCACTATAGATCCATTAGCCTCTGTAATAGTATCTATAAAATTATCATCAAAATCATCGTCAATAGGATTAGGCCTTATCTGGTCAAAATTATCAGCCTGGGAAAATGCATCAGTACCCCCAATCTATGCCCGAAATCTCAGAGACACACTTATAATATACTAAGGTCCTATTACCCCCTACACTTATTTTATAAATAATTTTCTACCCCTTTTCGGCCTACGTGACACTATCTTCTGGGCCTAGCGCGTGTTGACAATTTTTTCAAGTTATCTTGTTGATAGTGCCACGTAGACCGAAAAGGGGTAGAAAAATATTTATAAAATAAGTTCGGGAGGTAATAGGACCTTAGTATGGTATAAGTGTGTGTCTGGGATTACGACATAAGTTGGGAGTTCTTATGCATTTTCCCTTATCAGCCCACAACAATGTAGTTTCATCCCTGGGAGAAGAGCTATTATAGCCCAGGAAGCCATTCATTCTTTCCAAATATCAAAAGGAAAACTAGGCAAAATGTTGCTCAAAATAGATTTGAAAAAAGCTTTTGATGGATTGGAGTGGTCTTTCATCAGATAGTCTTGCTATCCTTAATTTTTCCACTAATATCACTTCCCTAATTATGTCTTATGTCTTGTGTATCCACCTCTTCCATCTTCATCCTTGTAAATGAAAAGCCACAAATTATTTCCTTCCTATACTAGAGGTATTCGACAGGGAGACCCGTCATCCCCTCACATATTTATTATCTGTATGGAGTCCCTGTCCAGGCTCATAAGCTTTGCCATTCACGAACACTTGTGGCAACCAATAAGAATGGGAAGAACATGAATACCCATATCCCACCTCCTCTTCACGGATGATATTATTCTTTTATCGAAGGCAGATCCCCTAAATGCCTCAACAATTATTCATATTTTCAATACCTTTGCAGAAAAATCGGGACAGAAAATTAACTTCAACAAGTCTTCGGTCATCTTATCATCAACTAATGTAAACACTGAAGAACGTAATAACCTATCTACCATGCTAAATATTCACCAGTCCAGGAAAATGGGTAAAAACCTAGGACTTTCTATCACTAACCATCATCCCAAAAGCTCGAATTACCAATACATTATTGACCGCATGAAAAATAAGCTTAAGGGATGGAAAGCTAGAACGCTCTCTTTGGCAGGGCGAACTACCATCATCAAATCAGTCCTCGCCTCTATACCTAATTATGCTATGCAATGTAATTTATTGCCTCAAGAAATTTTTAACCATATCGATCGCATTCAAATTAATTTCCTTTGGGGCTCTACGTCGGAAAAAAGAAAACTTCATTTAGTCAATCGGGACCTAGTAACAACTCCTAAAAATTTAGGTGGGCTAGGATTGCAGAAAATAAATGGGAAATTATTTTTCCCTCCTAGCAAATATAAATTGGAGATTTATGAATAATAAAATCTCCTTTGGGTTAAAGTCCTCACAAAGAAGTATAAAAACGTGAAGGAAGAGTATTTTTAAAATGTACTCTTTATTCTGTAATGGAATTTCCAGGAACATTATCAATAGAGATAACATTCATCTTTGGGAAGATAAATGGATTGAAGCTTCACATTACCTTCAGGAGGTAATCCAGGCCCTCTTAATAAGCTTGATCTCCATCTTACAGTTTCTCACATACTCTCACTATAACAAATGTGATATTTAGCTATGAAATTATTAGGAACGATTTAAAATTCGTCACTAATTATTCACCTTTTGTGACAAAAAATATATTTTGTCTTAGACATATCCAACCCACCTCAATTTTACTCTTCATTCTCTATATTTGGAGAGTAAAATAGAGAATGCCCTCTCCAACCTCTCTCCATATCACTCTCTATACTCCATTTATAGAGAGGTGAATAGTAGTTTTCCAATGAGAGAACTACTATTCACAATCTCTATTTCACTTTTTCAATATTTTATTATTATTTTTATTACTTTCTAATTAACATATTATTTTATATATAATGTCATTAATTAAATATCTACTATTCCTACTTCTTTTTAAATGTAATATAATATTTTAAAAAATATATTATTTAATTTATACTACTTTCATCCCAAATTAATAGTATTTTAATTTTTTCTAATTTTTGTCGACAATATAATTTGATTTTATTATTAATTTTTCCTATAAAAAATACACAAAATCTAAATGATAAGATGAAAAATTTAATTTAAAAATACAACACATAATATGATATTTAAATACAAGATAACAATACAATACATAACATAATAATTAAAATACAAGATAAAAAAAATACATAACATAATAATTAATTCGCGATGAAACAAGAATCATGCCGAAAAGATGTTGAACATGCATTCGGAGTTTTGCAATCACATTTTGCAATTTTTGCAGGACCGTCACGTTTTTGGAGAAAGGAAGTGCTACATGATATAATGATTACATGTATTATACTGCACAACATGATAATTGAGGATGAACGCGATCTTAATATACCAATTCAAGATGTCGTAGAGGTTCCAACTTCAACGACAAAAATGGAGGTAGATGAAAATCTCCGATTTGAACAACTTTTAGCTAGACATAAAAAAATTAAGGGCGAAAAATGCTTATTTTGAACTCCGTAATGCATTAATAGAGCATTTATGTGAACAACGTACTAACTTCGAAAATTGAGTGTTTATGTAATTGTATTTAACTATTATTTGAATTTGTCAATTAATTTGTATATTATATAATATTTTCTTGCAATTTATGTTATTTAAAATTTAGAATAAAATATAATTTTATATTAAAATAAAAAAATTGAAAAAATAATTTTTTATATCACATGAAAATTATATAAAGTAATATTGGGAAGAAGAAATAAAAGATTTATTTTATGAAATAAGAAACTAAGAATGAAATAGAAATAATAATATAATATTGATGAGAGAGAAAACTATTTTTTTTTAGAGAGTAAAATAGAGAATTGGGTTGGAGTTGGTTGTTTGAAAAAATAAAGAACTCTATATTTAGAGAGTAAAATATAGTGTAGGGTTGAAAATGCTAATGCATGAGCAAATTACTTTTAGTGACGAAACATACAATTTTGTAGCAATCTGTTGTCCACTAAAATTTCCCACCAAAAAATAATTTGGCGCCATTTATTAAGCATTATTGGCAACAAACTTTGAGTAGCCAGTGACACATTATTTTCTCGCTAATGATCTATTCAATTTGTGACAAACTATTATTTGTTGTAAAATTAGTTATTACTTTAGACACATAAAAGTTTCGTCATAAGAAATAAGTTGTTGTATTTGCGACAAATTAGAATTTTGTAGTTAAATATTGTAAGTTTTAATCACAAACAATAATTTTATTGTCTCTAGTCATGTTGTTACTTAGTGACAACATAGTTTTATCATAAAATATGCATTGTTTAAATAGCGATGATTTAATTTCGTAGCTAAATAATTTAACTATTTTGCTATAAAAAATAGGGATAATTTAAACATCCTCTTCTGATTTCACTCTATAACACTCACCTCCCCTGTGGTTTACAGTATTATGTTTACCTCTGTTATTTTAATTTTCTTCTAACCATTCTTTAAACCTATTCAGTATAACTTTGAATCAATTATTACTTATTTGGCCTTTTTATATTTAGTTTTTCATATAAATGCATATTATTAAAAACATGACTTATTTAATAAATACTTTAGAAATAAATCAACTCAAATAAATTTATATATATATATATATATACACACACATTTCTTTTTCATGATTTATTTTTTAAAGTATTTATCAAACAAGTCATTTTTAATAATATGTATTAATATAAAGATGGACAAATTTATCAAATAATATTAAATTTTTATGTATTTTAAATATGTTTAAATAGTACTTACAAAAAAATCAAAATAAGGAGGTAAACATAATATCGTAAATCACATGAGAGATGAATGATACAGAACAAAACCTTGAGGGATGTGTTTGAAATTATCCCTAAAAAATAATTATAGTTTAATAAAAAAATATTTGCTTTTTATTCTGGCGGAACACAATTTTTGTCTATTCTCCGGGGTTAAAATTATCATGATTATGTTTATGGAACCTACCCATGTTTTGATCCTATTTGAACATTTTTAGTTAGTTTTCAAACAATCAACAATTCGTATTATGTTATCCTTATTTGTAGTACATCATTGGTCTCTACGTGAGTTAGACGTCCAAATCGTCTTTCTTTTAGTCTCGTAATACGTTGACATTTTTCTCCATAGTTGTACGAACACAACATAAATGAAAAATAAAGGTTTAATTTGGAGTTGAGAGCCGAGAGTCTTATATCACTCCAACCAATCAATGTACTTGATCCTATTTTGTTTCAACTCTCCCGCTGTAATTTGATAATCAATTTCTAGATTAATATATTATTTTCTTGTGACAAGACTTTTTTTAGATGCATTAAGTATTGTATAATTGTGATTCACTTGATATGATGGTTGTTTGTTTGGTGTCAGTCAAGAGGCTATAAATTTTTTAATTGTGATAACTACATTTAACAATTGTTTTTACATTCTTTATTTGTAATAATTGTTTACCAAAATCATAATATTGTTGGCAATACTTTTTTTAATAAATGACAATATCTTGATTTAAATTTTGGTATACAAAAAAGTTTTTTTACGAAAATATTATTTTCATAGGTTAGCAAACATTTTAATGTTAGAATCTTTATGGATTGTTTAGTACTAATATTATAAAATATAGCAATTGACAGCATGATATTAGTGTTGCCAAATTTTGTATTATTATTGGTAAAATATTTTTCTATACACCTTATTTTTTTGAAAATAATTAATTGGTTATTTGGTCAAAAATTTTGTTTCTTTTCCATTTTTCCCAAAAAGAAAATGCAGCAAAATAAATTCTAAAAGCAAAACTTTATTAATGTGCTTTTGTAATTTCATAAAAAAAACTCACTAAATTAATGTTCCCTCCTTTGCTTGCTTTTAGAAAAATATCACCCCCCCTTCCCCCCCACACAAATTTCTCAAAATTTTGCCTCCTCCCTAATTTCATAAGCCTAGGACTTTTTGCCTCTGCATCTTCATTGAAATTTCCCTCGATGGCACGAGGGACTGTGTTGTCTAATCTTGGGTAAGTATTTCCACCCAACCTACTATTTGTTCTTGGGGATGACGTCTTCCTTTAACAATTCCTTAGGGAATAGATGGGAAACATTGTTCTTGGAGATGATGTCTTTATCGTAAACATTCAGTCTGGAACTCAAAGAGGCATTTTTTGAAAGAGAGTTGATCATATCCTCATCCATCTGTATTTGAAAACGAAGAGAAGATCTTCTTCGCCGATTTCAGCATCAGCAATTTCATGGCGATGTTCGTGTAGTAGGGTAACTTCCTTTGTGAGAGTTCTATCTGCCAGTGTTTGTATGAAGTAGTGCATTTAGATTGTATTTTGGTTATCTTCATTTTCTTTGCCCAATAGTGAAAAGAATTAGCTAGGGACTTGAAGTTTTTCTTGGTTTTTTGTACATCATCGTGTGCGATTCTCGAATAAAGACAAAAAAAAAATTCCTAGAGTCCTGCGTGTTTACCGTTCACAATCGTAATTGCAATAAACCTATTTACTCACCACCTATATTTTCTACTTTGAATAGAAACATGTATGGCTTCATTGTACTCACCAACGCATGTTTTTTTTGTTCTGCACCTTCCCACCAATGTTCCTTTCTAAACGTAAAGAATTGTTTGCTGCCAGTGATAAGCAGTTGTTTCTTTTGGGGATTAGTCTGTTGTGATATTGTTGTTTTGCTGGTTTTTTTAGGTTATGATGTTATTGATCTGAACGATAGTACACTATTGGGTTTTGTTCAAGGTTACAAATTTTAGTTAAGCGCATTACCCACCCTGGTTCCTCGATGTTATATGTTAGTTAGACGTTTGAAAATTTATTACTTGAAAAACTATTTGAGGTGATATTGAAATTTTTAGGAAAGTATGCCATACTCATCTTGAGGTAACAATTCGAATGGTCGACGATTCGCGAGTAATAAATATTTGTAGTCATGACTTGCCCAGATTTTCACTACCTGAGCAACAATGAGGATTTGAGCTTAGTCTCTGTTAGATTCATAGAGTTGTTTAGATGTTTTCTTTAGTTTATACATGATTAGCTATTTTTGTGCTTGTTTCTTTCTTGAATAACATGGTTGTCATTTGATAATTTAGACATAAGGTCTTCCGATTTCTTGTTTCTTTGTGTTGATTGCTTCTTCTTTGGTGTTAGTTCCATGTGTTGGGATATATACTATTAACCACGTGTTTAGATATAGTATTTATTATAGAATAATTATTTATTTATTTTAATAGATCATATATTCGTTTATGGTGCTTGTTTACTTAAATAGTAGATGATTTAGTGTATAGATTTTAAGCTTATACACAGAGGATTAAATCATCAGTTCTTATAAGTATAAAGTTTTTTTGTTCACAATCTAAGATGGAAATTGGACATGCCATCGGTACGATTGTGGCACAAGATCATATGTAGTTTATCTTGATTATGGGAATGATATAGTTCCAACTTCTTGTGCTAGTGCATTTTGTATGTATTGAACGGGACCGAGTAGAGATAGTTGCTTTATACTGACTAACAAAACCAATTCTCTAAACTATTAAATGTACTTATAATCTTAATCCTGATATAACTATTATGATCTGTATATGTTAATCATTGTTTTGATTTATTAAAATGTGAGATTCTAAGATGGGTCAATATTCTTGGTAGATTGGATGATGATAATATATATTGGTGAAATAATAAGTTAGTTGATGAAATCCATGTCTCGATATAGAGATTGATGATATGCCTTTTTCAGAAGCTTAAAAGTTTTCATCGTGTCAAACCTTGCAAGTGGATTTAAGAATTCGACACATAAAATAAGTTAAGCAATGCTCTAAAGGAAATTGATCATTGAATTAAGTTCGTCATTAATTTAATTTATTAATTAGTATCTGTAATCTTAACATGGGGAATTATATATGTGTCTAATGGGGAATTTTGAAATATAAATAGAGGAGTGCAATTACAAATTTCTAGTGGAATGATTTGTAATTTATTGTGGTAAAAATAATTCAAATTAATTATTTGGAATTATTTTCATAATAGGAAGTCTCGGTAATTAATTCTATGGTCCCTACCGTGTCCATATTTATCTAGAACTCAGAATTTATTGTAAAGGGAAAAAGGAGAAGTATGTGTCTTTCTCTATTCTAAGGAAAGAGAGAAGTATGTATCTTTCTATGTTCTAAGGCAAGGGAGAAGTATATCACTTTTTCTATTCTAAGGAAAGGAAGAAGGACATGACTTTTTCTTTTCTAAGGAAAGGGAGATGTACATGTCTTTCTATTCTAAGGAAAGACATTTTATTCCTTTTCCTTGGACTAAGAAGAAATCTCTATAAATAGGGATTCTTCTAACCCTTGAAAAAGATAATTTTTTTCATAAAATACTTGTCCACCCAAGTATTGAGAGGGTTCGAAAGTGAACTTGGGATCACTGTAGAAGATTGTATAACTGTGGTTTAGTTTGTGGACTAACTTATGAATTTGCTTGAAGTTTCTAGCATGTCGACTAGCTTGTGGATTCACTTGAAGGTATCGGCTCATGCTTCAAGAGGTAATTCTGAAATTAAATTCAGAAAGTTTATATGCCCTAACATGATTGTACTTGTTCTAGTATAAACAATATGTTGTCTATTATTCATGTAAGTTGTATGATTATGGTATGCTTCCACTGTGCATATAGTTTTCCAACAATTTGTATCAGAGCCATACTTACATCTTTATAGATAACATAAAATATATGTATGTGCAATTGTATGTATGATTCATGGTTGGTAAATATATTTTTATCGTGAAAAAAAAATGAATCAGATGAAACTTTAAGGTTTTTGATTCGTTGACTAAAGTACATACGCTTTTAAATTTTCAGATGATCAAGAGGGCAAAATGTGTTGGCGACAATTTTTCACTTTCACGTGGGAATGGACAGCAATAGTAAACATTTGTCTTAATGATTATTTGAAGTCCTTTATTTTTTAAATTAATGGAACCCAAATTGAAAACTTTTCATCAGTTAAAAGAAAAGTTAAAGTTCAATGGATTTATTTTATTTAATAAATGAAAGTACAAACTTCAGCACATGTGATTGATTTTTTTTTTTCGGCGGCTAGTTGCAATTTGTTTTTGGTTTGTTTCTTATTAATCCATCAAATTTGCAATGCTTGATAAGAAAGGGAATCATAGAGGTTGTTGATGAACAAATTATCATTGAACTGATTGTGAAGTTTTTTTTTTTCAACTTTATAAATTTTGTTCTTGACTAATTGTTATCTCCAAACCTTGTTAAGTGGTGGTGGTAGTCACTCTTCAGGTCAATTGAATTTTTTTTTCTCTTTTTGTTCAATAATTATTTGAGCATGTTATTCATTACATATATATCAATTTGTATAAATTAAGAATTTTTTGGTTAATAAATAGTTATCACTTAAGCGATTTATTTATTTGAAATCGTTGAAAATTCTTTAGACTTTATACATGTGATAATATATTTTGTAATAGATGAATTGAGAATTATGATTAATGAATAGGATTCACTAAAATGATCTATGTATTTGAGTCATTAGAACATCCTCAATTCATCAAGTATAAATTATTCTAAGTGAATATTAGTGGTAAATATTTATTTACGTAAATGTTGATTTACCTTAAAATACTAGTAATGCTTAATTAATTCATGAGAAGAGATATCGAGGTTTTCAGTCAAAAGAGAGAAACATAATATCTTGGATTCTCAAGTGTATTAATTTAGAGAATAATTTATTATAAGAAGGTATTGAGTGCCTCAGCCAAAGGAATGACACAACATATGTTTCATGCTCATGAGATAATTATAAAAAGAGAATGAAAATCTGAATCATGTTATTTTAATTTTTAACTATGGTCTAAAATGACTGTTTTTCAAATTTGGTCATATTTTAGGTGGTCATGAATTTTCTGATC
>NC_064286.1:40621164-40647340 GCF_019186545.1 Solanum stenotomum | reverse complement strand
CACCGAGTCTACCCAGCCAGCGATACGTTCCCAGCCCAGCTAGAAAGAACGACCCCGGGGGTGATGGTATCTCCAATAGGATCCAATCCCACAATACTCATCGTGGAACGCCATCCACTCTAAGAAATCACAGAAAAGGCTCCAAGCCTATACTATCTCAATCCCACACCTCGAGTGATGTACCAAACCTTCGAGAATGCGCCGGAACCGCAGAATGCGAGGGAGAAGATACAGAAGTGCAGCAAGCAGCGATAACGCCTAATCTAAGGCTTAAACTATCAGACTCAAGTCTGCTACTCCAGTCTACAAGGAGCTAAGTCATCCGAACGACGTCGGCAGAAAGTCAAGGCTATCCAGCCCACACGGTTCATAAGTCTAAGGCAATGCTAGCCTAACCTAGACTAAGGCATAAAATACAAAGCATACAAGCATACAATAACATTTAGCACATCGACATGCAACTCTACTAAATCGGATAACATGATACTACACCCGAAATATGGCCAATCGATCCTAACATGAGGTATCTAATCAAAGTAAGGTAGTAAACTGGTACCCACCCCCAATTCACTCCAATCAACGTGTTTTTACGCAATTAAGCTCAATCTAAAAGAAGGAAAGTCGTAGCCTACCTTAAGGCCGATCGCGCGCTCTCCAAATCACTTTACCGGAGCTTTCCCTTTCCGAACAGTCTCGAAACGCTGCCCCGCTATCAAAAATAGAGTCACAACGTTACTACGGTTATTTAGACACCAAAATCACAACAAACGGAGACAGGTCAATTTTGGAGTCAAAACGGGAATCGTGAGACCCGCACCGAACTGTCTGAATTTGACTCCATCAAGAGACCCTAAACAGCATCCCAAACTTATGTCCCAAAATGGAACACAATCCGAGGCTCAAAACACAGCAAAAACCAACAAGCAAGAAAACCCACTTTAATCTACTAAAAGAAACCCTACAGCAGTAGCCAAAACTCAAAATAAACGAAAATCAAAAGGTGCCTAGCACTCTTTGAACACTCTACAATGAAGCCACGACAATTCTCAACACCCAAAACCGAGCTAAAATGAGTGAGATATGACCAAAACAAAAATACCAAAAACAAGGACTCGAAAAAGGCACTGCAGTCAGGTTTCATCGCGAATTTACCTCAAACGGGAACTCCAAACCACTATCCGAGCTCACCAACGCGTTGCCCTCGAAAAATCTCACAACTTTCCCTTTTGAATCGCCCAAATCGGATGGAAGATGAGAGAGTAAAGAGAGTTTGAAGTTTTGGAAATATTGCTGAAAATCTGCATTATATTGCAGATTTTCTGCAATTTTTCCAATAACTAAAAACCCCGACGGGGTACTCCGATCTCGTTCGGAACCCCGTGCACGCAAACGAGATATGCAACCACACCAAATTCGATATTCCAGACTCAACGGCGCAGTCAAAATTTCCATCAGAGGTCATTTCGATAAAAAGTGGGTCCCACTTCCAAAGGTTATTTTAAGTCAAAACCCACAAAAGGGCTCGAAAAGATATCGAAAACCTCGGGACACAAAAGAAGGGTCAATCTAGACCAAACTCGACATTCCGGAGCTAACTGCACTGACGGAATTCTCATTCGAGCGCGTTTACTCAAAATGTTGACCAAAGTCAAACTTACGCCAAAATTCAAAGGCTAAAACGCCTAATCACACCAACTCACACTGAAAACCTCGGGAGTCAAGTCAACCATGCTATTAGCCTAAAATGATCCTTCCGGAGCTGATGGAATCGTCAGAATTGGATTCCGATGTCATCTTCTTGAACTTTTGATCGAAAATGATCGTTCAAGGTTCATAAGCTCCAAAACACAAAAACTCACACCAAGACCAAACGAACGACCAGGTGACCGAACTGTCAGTCCCAGCAAGTCATAAAAATGACTTGGGGTCGCTACAGGAACGCTCTAAACGACACACAGAAGGCAAGACACAAAAATGACCAAGAGGGTCATTACAGTTGCATAAAAAAATAACTTTGTAAGATCCTTTTGATAAGAAATATAAAAGGAATATTTGTGAAAGTTGTAAATGCATTGTTAACAGTCTAAGTGGGAGATTGTTAGGGCATATACTATTAATCATGTGCTTAAAAATAGTATTCTAATAATTTTCAAGATTAAATATCTTAGTGGGAGATTGTTAGGGTATATACTATTAACCATGCATTTAGATATAGTATATTATAACAATCGTGATGGTTAAAAGTCTAAGTGGGAGATTGTTGGGATGTATACTATTAACCACGTGTTTAGCTATAGTATTTATTATAGAATAATTATTTATTTTAATAGATCATATATTCGTTTATGGTGCTTGTTTACTTATATAGTAGATGATTTAGTGTATAGAGTTTAAGCTTATACACAGAGGATTAAATCACCAGTTCTTATAAGCATAAAGTTTTTTTGTTCACAATCTAAGATGGAAATTGGACATGCCATCGGTACGATTGTAGCACAAGATTATATGTAGTTTATCTTGATTAGGGGAATGATATAGTTCCAACTTCTTGTGCTAGTGCATTTTGTATGTATTGAACGGGACCGAGTAGAGATAGTTGCTTTAGACTTACTGACAAAACCAATTCTCTAAACTATTAAATGTACTTATAATCTTAATCCTGATATAACTATTATGATCTGTATATGTTAATCATCGTTTTGATTTATTAAAAGGTGAGATTCTAAGATGGGTCAATATTCTTGGTAGATTGGATGATGATAATATATATTGGTGAAATAATAAGTTAGTTGATGAAATCCATGTCTCGATATAGAGATTGATGATATGCCTTTTTCAGAAGCTTAAAAGTTTTCATCGTGTCAAACCTTGCAAGTGGATTTAAGAATTCGACACATGAAATAAGTTAAGCAATGCTCTAAAGGAAATTGATCATTGAATTAAGTTCGTCAGTAATTTAATTTATTGATTAGTATCTGTAATCTTAACATGGGGAATTACATATGTGTCTAATGGGGAATTTTGAAATATAAATAGAGGAGTGCAATTACGAATTTCTAGTGGAATGATTTGTAATTTATTATGGTAAAAATAATTTAAATTAATTATTTGGAATTATTTTCATAATAGGAAGCCTCGGTAATTAATTCTGTGGTCCCTACCGTGCCCATATTTATCTAGAACTCAGAATTTATTGTAAAGGGAAAAGGAGAAGTATGTGTCTTTCTCTATTCTAAAGAAAGAGAGAAGTATGTATCTTTCTATGTTCTAAGGTAAGGGAGAAGTATATCACTTTTTCTATTCTAAGGAAAGGAAGAAGGACATGACTTTTTCTTTTCTAAGGAAAGGGAGATGTACATGTCTTTCTATTCTAAGGAAAGACATGGTATTCCTTTTCCTTGGACTAAGAATAAATCTCTATAAATAGGGATTCTTCTAGCCTTTGAAAAAGATAATTTTTTCCATAAAATACTTGTCCACCCAAGTATTGAGAGGGTTCAAAAGTGAACTTGGGATCACTGTAGAAGACCGTAGAACTGTGGTTTAGTTTGTGGACTAGCTTATGAATTTGCTAGAAGTTTCTAGCATGTCGACTAGCTTGTGGATTCACTTGAAGGTATCGGCTCACGCTTCAAGAGGTAATTCTGAAATTAAATTCAGAAAGTTTATATGCCCTAACATGATTGTACTTGTTCTAGTATAAACAATCTGTTGTCTATTATTCATTTAAGTTGTATGATTATGGTATGCTTCCGCTGTGAATATAGTTTTCCAACACCATGACAGTGTTGGGTGATTGCGTACTTGGAGAGTTGTAATGGTAAGTATGATAGTATCAGATTCTGACTTAGAGCCTCTTTGGATTAGCTAATTTTAAGTTCTTTTAAGCCAAAATAGCTTTTAACTACTTCTGGAGTATTTGGATAAATTTAAAAAGTGCTTACAAGAACTTAGTTTTAAGCTAAAATGAATAAAATAAGTCAAAAGCTATAAGTTAGAATTTCTAACTTATGGCTTATAAGTCAAAAACTAAAAGTCAATCCAAACATGCTCTTAATGTGTGGGAACAAAGTAAAGCGTGAGACTTGAATGATCATATAGTTATGATTCGACATAATATCCCCTTTAGTTTTTAAAAAAACAGAACTGGTGGTCTTTATTCTCCTCTTTGTTTTGTGTGAAGCAAAGCTTTGTGAATTCATCAATTGTAGAATTTTCATGTCAGAAGATCAATAGAGGTTTAGTAGGAAAAAGTTAGCATATAGTCAATAGGAGTTTCATGTGGATACAATTAGTGCAGTGCAACTGCAATTTGTAAAAATTGTTGGTGTCCTTATCGGTACTAAGGTAAAAAGACGGGAAGTATTTCGATGAAATGCTCTGAATTCTTGTAAATAATTGGAAATTCCTCGGATACTATAATTATACTTTCAGTGTGAATTTGTTATGCATTACTATAGTCTCGAGGGTCCAGTGGTCTTTCTTACCATATTTAAATATGTAAACTTTCTTCCATAAGTCATTTCTACCATTGTTTAATCATTGTATCCGTTTAAAGAATATACTTTTATTTTGGATCTTAAGATTATTCACATTCCACCCTCCTCTTTTGTTCATCACCACCTTTAATCATTCAGCTAGATCAATTTTTTTTTCTAAAAGGAGTTACCTTTCTCATAAAATCGCTTTCTTCCCTTAGCCTATTGATTACTTTCACATATAGCAAACACAAAATTCATATTTGTATGCTATATCAAAGTTTGTATAATTGTGCTCCATAACAAACATATATATGTATAATTCGCTATACATATACAAAAAAAATAGTTGTATAATTCGCTATACATATACAAAAAAAAAAAAAAACAGTTGTATAATTCGCTATACATATACAAAATAAAGCAGTTGTATACAAAAGATCAATTGTATAATCTGTGTATGTATAAAACGAGAAAGAGAGAAAGGCAAACAAAAATTGGGCAGGGAGATATTTGTATTGTATAATTATAAGTGTATATGACGAAGATATATGTATTTGCATGTGTATATACAATTTTCTCTCGCTTTATACAAACAGAAGCGCAATTTATACATTTCGTTTCTGTTTGTATAAGCGAGAGAGGCGAGCGAGATTTGGGAGAGTGGCGAGCGAGATCTGTGAGAGGAGAGAGAGGGGAACGAAAATATATGTATATATAGAATTTCATCTCGCTTTATACAAACACAAACACATTTTATACATTTGTGTTTGTATAAAAGCGAGAGAGGCGAGCGAGATTGCCACAAACGAGAGTGGCGAGCGAGATTCCACCAGGGAGAGTGGCGAAAATAACAATAGTTTGCTATAGGGTATAATTAAATCAAAGTATATTTATAGCATTTATTTTGAATTAATAGTTTGCTATTATATATAATTTTCCCTTCTTTTTTTCCCTTTGTTGAAGGTGTGAATACGTGTTTTTCGTCTCTTTTTCTTTGTTGCTTTCCTGCAGTGGCTATATTTCTTTTGAGCCGAGGGTCACTGTAAATAACGTCTCTATCCTGCAAGGGTAGAGGTAAGGTTTTCATATATCCTACCATCTTTGGATTCCACTAGAGGAATTACACTAGATATGTTATTTGTTGTATATCATGATATCATAAAATATAAATTCGAATCTTAGATAGTTTTTCTTTTACACAGATTGTGGAAGATGGAAATCAAGACTAATTGCTAGAGAAGTGTTTCTGCAATTGTGTTTTGAGAAGCAACCTCAATTTTATTTCTTTAGTTTTGTTAATAATTGTATATCTCATTAGTTTTTTAAGAAGGATAAATTTTACTTAATAGTATTTTTTTCTTAGGGAGTATACTGAGATATCGTCTCCTGAATGTCGTGTTTTAGTTGATCTTTATTACTATACTAGGTAAGAGTTGCCCGTGCAAGCACCGGCCCAACACTGCATTTTTTTTGTGAGTTGAATGTAAGGATGGTGCATACATGGAGACACACACATATATACGTAGATATAGTTACATATAGATATTATAAATATGGTGGCAGTTGTTTTGTTTGTTGTCATGATTGTTGCTTACATTGGATATTTACATTCTATAATATTTACATAATGCTGCATTTTGACTGTTTTTCAACGCCAAAAAGTATCTGTGAAATAAAAGGAAAAATGAATTTAGTGTGTAGTTATAGGGAGGAGTAAATGTGGAGAGTGATTGCAAGATATAAGTACCTGACAGTTTCCAAGAAGTAGCGGCAAAGTCCACGCTATCAACAACAAAAGTGTGCGCGCCATCAACATTTGTAGTAGTTGAGTAGAAAAAAGGGTGGTGCCAACCATATCGCAAAAAAAAGTAGTATATACTACACAGATAACAAAAGGAGAAAACATCAGTTGTTGAAGAGATAGAGTGTTGAAAAAATATATGCTAAGTTGCATAATTTGATTATTTAGTTAGGAATAAGGTGAGTATCCAGCAGGTTGTGATCCAAATCTAGGCATAAACTAATGACTTTTCAATTCAAGGTGAACTTCTGAGGGAACATGAGTCCAAAAAACAAAAGAAAAAGCAAATGAAAGTCTACATATTGAACAAAAGTTGGAGAATGGGTTTAAAATAAGTGAAATATCAACAAGCATGTGACATCAGACAATGACGACAAAAATGGAAGTACCAAGACTTCAATTGGTAAGAAATTGTTGTACACTACACTGAACAACTTTCTTAATTATTCAAAAGTGATTAAGAAGTGGAGAAAGACAATTCAACCCAAGACGCTTTTATAAGATCACCTTTTCTAGTCTAGTACGTCATCAAAATCCTTCATTTCTATACGCATCTAAACTTAACAAAAGACAAGGGCAACAAGTAAATTATTGCAAAACAAGAAACCCAAATAGTATAAAGGGGTCCATGGAGTAACCAAATACAACAAAATATAAACACCCACATAAAAAAATTCCCAAAACAGCAGTAAAACAGAAGAACAAGAAGTTAAAGTCTAAAGACAAAATCTTTAGGAAAGCATTAGTATAATCACATAACATAAGGTAAAAAGAATGAAACTTTAGAGAGGAAAAGAGTCAAACCGGTGAATGGTTTTACCAGAAGAATCCCAAAAAGAGCGAGAAGAGAAAGAATGAGGAGAAAACCAAACATAAGAAATGGGTTTAAAAGGGGAAGATTGAACAGAAAGACTAAAAAATGCCATAGGTTGGAAGTCGTGTAGAGAGAATACCTTTAGTCTTCCTTTCTCATGATTTGCTTCGGCTTGTGTTTGCTGCTTTCTGGAGTTGTTGGTGCAGTGAGTGGCAATGGCAGGTAGCTAGCAATATCTTTTTCGGTGATTGACATAATGAACAATTTTGCTGAAGATGCATCCTTGTTTTTTGCGCACAACTTCTTTATTTGGATAGTGATTGTCTTCCCTAGCAGTTTGTGCAGCACGGGTATGGCTAGCAACAATTGTTTCTGAAAGATGAAAGGAAGTCATGTAAGATAGATTTTTAAGCAAGAAGCAAGAAGCTGTAGAGTGTTTTATCTTGATGCAACGTATTTCATGGATTTCTGCCACAGTGAGAGACAACAGTTCTTCTCCAATTTTGTTTGAAATCATAGTTGTTGTTGATCTAGTATCATTTTGGATGGTTACTTCGAACTGACATCTGTTATGGAAGCAAAACTCAATATGTTTATGTTTGAAAAAAATATTTTTTAAGTCAATTGGGGGACAAGTAAAAAATATATTAACAATTGTATATGTGTATACCTGGGTGTGAGATGTGTTGATCGACGACAGGTTGTACAATAGAATCTTCTCTGTGACCAATTCCTTGGAAAGATTTACTTGCAGTCGGAGCAGAGTAAAACACAGAATCGTTGAGTTTCATTGGATATTAACAATTGAGCTTGCACATGGAACATTTGGCCCTGTGAATATATATGAAATGGTAAATTGTATCAACAGTTTAATTTTTAAACTAAATTTAAGATGTAGATGATGTATTTACCAAAGATTGTTGTTGGATATTGACAATAGGCATGATGTGTTCTTCAAATGGCACAAACAAAAGAGATCCTGTAGCTGTGGTGCTTTTTGTTATGTATGTGCTAAGTGTTGAAGTTTGCTTTTAGTTACTGCAGTAACTTTTAGCAAAATAAGTTATTTAGTTTGAATAAATTTGAATTTTGAATTTTAGTTAGTTAGTTTATATTGTTGAGATATTTTAGGTTGTTAAAATTTTAAATTGTGCAGATTATGTGTTTTATGTTGGCTATTTAAATCCCCTCAATGCTTAATAAAATTATTGAAAGCTATTGAAAGTCATTTCAATCCATTGAAAGACATTTTCAATCTTTTTGTGCTGCCCCATATTTTAAAAAACACCAACAGTGGTATCCTAGCTTTATTGATCTTAAGGGATCTGTGAAATCTTCCAAAGAATTACCATACATTTTTAACCCGTAAGGGCTACCTTTTTAACCCATCAGGCTACCCATTTTAACCCATCAAGGCTACCTTTTCAACCGATGCTTTTTTCAATGCATAGGCTTTTCTAAATCATTTTTAACCAAAATAATGGCAAGCAACAATCTCTCTTTGAATGCCCCACAAATTTTCACAGACGAAAACTATCAAATTTGATATGTGAGAATAAAACCATATTTTGAAACATATGTGATATGTGAGGCTGCGATGGAAGAAAAAACTCTTACAACCTCTACACAAGACAATGTCATCGCATGTGTTTTTGAAGAACAAAATCAAAAGAAGAAAAAGAAAAAAGAACAAATTTTGCAAGTTCAAAAACAATGAAAAAAAATCCAACATCAACTACCAAAGCAAAAATTGAGGAGGAGCATTTTTTTCAATTGCAGTAACTAAAGCAAAGGAGGAGTGTTGAAGTTTGCTTTTAGTTACTGCAGTACCCTTTAGCAAAATAAGTTATTTAGTTTGAATAAATTTGAATTTTGAATTTTAGCTAGTTTGTTTATGTTGTTGAGATATTTTAGGTTGTTTAAATTTTAAATTATGCATATTATGTGTTTTATGTTGGCTATTTAAAGCCCTTCAATGCTTAATAAATTATTGAAAGTCATTTCAATCCATTGAGAGACATTTTCAATCTTTTTGTGCTGCCCCATTTACAAACAAAAGAGATCCTGTAGCTGTGGTGCTTTTTGTTATATATGTGTTAAGAAGTAGTTTTATTTCATTGGACCTGTATGTAAGTTAAAAATGTTAAGATGTGAATACATTTTTTTGTTCATAGAAAGAGGTGTATTTTGAATACCATGTCTTTAGTTCGATAGCTTGTGAGTATGGGGGACCAATCTGGATTGTTGTACTAAATCTATTTTGAAAGGCCTGCACATTGTTGAATAGTTGGTGTTAATTTGAGCAATATGTGTTTCAACATATGAGAAATTGTTAGTATGTCTCTACTTCACCTGAAGATGATTTTGGTTTGGCTACTTTTCTGGCAAGAATTACTGGGAACTTGAAGTTCTTTCAGATGTGTGAGAAGTTTATTCCCATATAGGTCTATGAATTCTTCCCAGAGAGTGAGTTTTGTTTCTTTTTTTTCTGTTTACATAGAAAAAAGATAAACAGTGTTATAATAGATCCTAGCTTAATGTAAAATTGCAAGCAGCAGTATAGAATTTGGTTGTAAGGCATTTTGATTTCTATAACATTTCTGAATTGCCAGAGAGTAGTAGGCACAACACCATGTGACAACCAATTAAAAAAACATCAAGTGAATCTTTCATTGTCATGATTTTGCAAACAACTATTTAGAGTTAAAACTTTTCTCACAAAAAGCAACACAGTAACAACATTAAACAAAAGAAAGTAAAGAAGACTTTTGAATAGAAAAAAGATAAACAATGTTATAATAGATCCTAGCTTACATAGATGCAAGCTGAAATGGAAAAAAGTTTATGGAAGAAAGTTTTTTTGAGAAAAAGGTGCTACAATCGTTGCTTAAATTGAGTATAAAAATGTCTTTTCAATAAGAATATGTAAAATTGCAAGCATCAATATAGAATTTGGTTGTAAGGCATTTTGATAAGCATTTTGATTTCTATAACATTTTTGAATTGCCAGAGAGTAGTAGGCACAACACCATGTGACAGCTAATTAAAAAAACATCAAGTAAATCTTTCATTGTCATGATTTTGCAGACAACTATTTAGAGTTAAAACTTTTCTTGCAAAAAGCAACACAGTAACAACATTAAACAAAAGAAAGTAAAGAAGACTTTTGAATTTAATGGAGACAAATTGTTGTGGGCTTCAGATAAACAAGTGAGATTCTTAGCTGGCATCAATCCATAAAAATCATACACAGAACTCTCTAGCCTCTTTTATCAAAGAACATACATGGCATAATTCCTATTTGGGCATCTACTGCTTCAGATATTCAATGTCTTGATTAGGTATATTTCAAGCATGGTTGTTATTCCATTATTTGTGTTGTCGTGTTCTGCCCTAACAGAAGGTGTGATTGCTTGGATCAACATCGGAATTAAAAATTGTAAGATCCCATGCTTTTTGTCTAATCGTGCTTAATATATGTGGCGTAGTATGACATGGTTTTATGAGGTGTATATGACTTTGTATCGTACATTGGAGATTAAGATTTCAAATAGGTGGCAATTTCAAGGAACTAAACTAAAGTTTTAGGTCAAAGGGACCCCTCAAACAAAGTTCATGACTAAAGAAATGGCTCGGGTAGAACTTCGCCGTTTGAAATGTTTAAATTGTCCCATACCTTGTGGATAAGCCTATGAGTGTAAAACATGCTAATAATAGTGTGTTATGAGGTATTATAATAGTACAAGGGTCGTATGTTAAGTTTGAAAATCAAGAAAATTAGTGAAACTAAAGTCGGCAAAAGTTATCGAAGTTTCTCTAATAATAGTTTCTTAACTTTGGGTCAAATGTATTGGATGTTTCTCCCAATATATAAAGAGTTAGAAGGCCTACCACCCATTAAATCGAAGGCCTACGATTCTAGTTTGCAACGCATAAAACCCCGTATCCAACCGACATCGGAGAAAGAAGTTATGAGGGTTTTACTACGGACTGACGGGGTAGAATCCGAGTCGGGTAAAAAATGTGGTATGTCGGCTTACTCAACGTTTTAAGCTATGAAAACATTTCATTTTACTTCCAAACCAGAAATAAAGCTTAAGAGAGGGTTCCTATGGAGTACTTGCATGATGAAGGATAGTTTTTGATGATTTCTACCATTAAAGATGGCCCCGTGCCTAGAAACGTGATCTCTACACATGGCAATCGTTTTCCCTTTCTATTAGTTGAGTTTGGAGCAAGTTTTTGGAGATATAAATTTATAGTTATTGGTGTTTATTAAAGGTTTACACTTGGTTAACTAAGATAATCACCTCGGGACTCTTTTATGATTGTTTTTATGAAGTTCTACGGAAATGTTGTCAAGTTGAGGCCATTTGGCAAATCTGCCGATTTAAGAATAATTATGAACTATTTATAGGTGCGTACCAGCTCTATATATATAGTGTTTGCGAAGCTTAGGATATAAGGAACAACTTTTTTGAAGAGGCTAGGGCCATTCGAGCGTTCATTGAAAAGGTATGTTAAGGCGAAGCTAAGTCCCTCATTTTAGCACCACTCCTAGGAAATTCCTAAAACGCTGAATGTGATATTTGCTATTCTCTTACTAGAAAGACCTTCAATGAAAGGAATTGGGATCTCAGCTGAATTTTTTTCATGATTCTGTTATTTTGATATTTCACTTGTTCGGATAAATAGAGTGTTCGACATCTACATGTCATTTTATCGGTTTCCTTGAATATATGTCCGCACGTATGAATTCATATTCTTCCTTGGGTGATGTGAATTAAAATGTCACGCGAGACCCTTACTACTTGTGGCCAGCCCTCTTTCTCCACAAAGGTTATTATTAAAAAAAATCTTTAAAGTAACTCATGATCTTCAAAACTCTCGAATATAATTTAAATGTAAACTATTAGAACACTTGGGTTTTGAAATACTTTTTTTATAAATTATCTAGGAACGAAGTTAGGAACTCAGTAAGTCACCTTAAACTTGTTATGAATATCAACAAGGTTAGGTTATCCTTCTAAAATCTGAGTTAACTTTTCAAGCTTATTTGGAAGAACATATCAGGTTCCATGAGATTGTTATATGTTATACGAAAGTTATTATGGGGTTATGAGAACAAGACTACAAACGGGCCAAGATTGAAAACATGACAACAGTAACTCATAGGTGTTATAAATCCATGACATGACATGCTATGCATTCTACTCCTGAGCTATAATCGGGAGGTATGGGGCCTATTGCCTATATTTATACGTATGAGACACAGATGACCACAAGTTGGCGAATATGATGCTGGTTCGCTACCGGAAAGCACCACCATTGCTAGCATATGGTTGGGTATGTCATGCATTTGCATCTATATATATATGTATTCACGACATACGATTATACGAGCACACCATGCATATTTAAGTAGTAGGGGGCTAAAGGTCAGCCATGGAGATTATTTGAGTTTCGGTTTGAGGTGGTATCTCCATTACCCTTTTATAGTAAATGCTTATGATTTTGCTTTCCGCTTTACATACCAATGCATTTTTATTCGTACTGACGTCCCTTTGCCTGGGGACGCTGTTTTTTGTTTCGTGCGAGCATGTACAGGCAAGGACTCTAATTGACCCACCCGCTAGGATTCAGGTTCAGTTGTGAGTTGGTAAGTTCCATCTTATCCTGGGGCTATCAGAGGATGTTTACTTTTGTTGTACAGTTTGGGTATAGTCGGGGCCTTGTCCCGACAGTGCTTATGTCACTCATAAAGGCTATTGTGGACACAATATTCTGGGCTTTCTTTTTGTATGTTTCAACCTCTAGCCAATAGGCTTGGCATGTATATATATGTGTGTGTGTAAGTAGGTATGTTTTCGATTGTGGCCTCGTCGGCTAGATAGTACATCTTTATTTTTTTTCGGTTTGTCTACCATTATTTGTATGGTCCAAGCTTCACTTTTTAGAGGTTGTGCAGCCCAATCTTTTTGTCTCACAGTTTGGTTTAGCTAGTATGTTTCAGTGGGTAACTCGATGTATTAGGGTATCGAGTGCCAGTTACGCCCCCTATTTCAGGGTGTGGCAAAAATAAAATGTAAAAGCAACTAAGTCAACACCTATTTTTTTAATCTTTTCAAATCCTGCCCTAATGTAGTCAATAAACCAAATTATCTTTCCACTACATCACAATTTATTAATGCCAATTCTTCAAGCCCATCAGCCATAATTATAAGATATAAATAATCTATAACCAGTTACAATCCCTTACATCAATAACATGTTAACAGTTGCAAAACCAACTAAGCAACTCAAGAGAACTAAACTATGACACTTAAGGTTGCAGCACCTGCATATTTTAGCATATTGGTTACTAAAAAAAAAACGAAAAATAAACTTTGGCATCATTTTGGGTGTGTGTGGTGTTTGAAGTGAGACACTAAAACAAAATGAGATACTTACGAAAAGTATGTATTAGATTGTGATAATACTATCGTTACTTCTAGGACGAACAATACACTAATGATTTGCGGAATTTCAGCCCATCCAAAAATCAAGAAATGCTAATCCACATTGCAAAAGTAAGCAATTTGATTAGAAAAATTATATTGAACTTCCAAGTTCAGATATAACTATGAGGGGTATATCCAACTACTTAAGAGTTGCTTGTCAAGAAGCCTTAACCTTTTTGGTATTTGTATTGATATTCAACTAAATTTAAGTTTGCATAAAAAAATTCCACATGAACGTAAAACACTTTCTAACAAAGACAATTATATATCCAAGGAAACTCGAACTTAAATCTCTTATGAAGAGATACTCATCAATCCACTAGTGCACTTGTTAATGGGACCATTATTAAATATATAATTGTATTTAGAAACTTGGCTTGTTTACCTAGTCAAATATCTTCTTTAAAACCATTTCCAAAGATTATATAATACGTAGTATCATGTAGATATTTTCTCATCGATAACGTTTTTGATGGACTTTTCGTCAAAAATCCTCTTACCAACCTATCAAATTCAGATGAAACGTCCATAAAAAATAAGCAATTATGTAACAAAAAATATCATGCCTAGTATGAATCCATGATCTAGTTATCTTCCTCTTCACCAGTAACATGACAACAACTTTGTACCCTTAAACTTCTCAAACACCCCCAAATTTCCTATCAATCAAAATGGAGCATAACAGAGTGACTGGACCGCTACTAATGAAGGAGATAAAAGGAGGAAGGAGGGAAAAAGAAATCACAGTAATGGGTGGGAAAGAACATGCCTATAGTTGAAAACTTCAATAGTAATAACTACAAATCCTTAACTTCACACTACACGCGAAAATAATTGTAAAATGAATTTAGTATTTTTTTTATAATTTGTATATATCAAATAGAATCAATTATAGTTCACCTTCAACATATGATATCATTGTGTAGCCATGTGAATTTATGAAAGCTTAGACAAACAAAACACTAGAGCTATTTGGTTTCAATACTGAAATGGAAATATGAGTGCAAGTAAAACGTAGATTTAGAAGGATAACAAGTGCTCCACATCAAAACTCACAACTAACAATATTCCAAGCAACACTACCAACTATAGCAAGAGGAAAGGTTTAACTGAAAAGATTTACATGAGATTTCACTTATCAATTTCAAAAGCTTTGAAGGTCCTAAATTAGGATTTTTAAGTTTAGCGGTCCCCAAAAAGTTGCTACAACACAAAAGTAAATCAGGAAAATGAAACAATGATTTTTTTAAAAAAAGAAAACTATAATCACCCCTCTGCCCAAATCACACAGAAACAGAGAGAACAGAACTCCAACGTGGAATCAAATCAATCAATAGCCAAATTTAACTAAAAAGAAACCTGATAATTCCAATTTCCCTAAGTTCCACAAAAAAAATCAACAACATTCAACCCTAACAGTAACCCCTATAACACAAATTATGCCTATAAAACAAAGAAGAGTAAAACGTAGATTTAGAGTGACAACAAGTGCTCCACATCAAAACTCACAAGCAACAATATTCCAACTAACACTACCAAATATAGCAAGAGAAAAGATGAAAAGAACAAAACTCTAGTGCTTTACCTACCAATTCCTTCCTCCAGAACCTTAAATTAAGCCTAAGAAAATTATATAATAATAAATTAAAAAACTCGGCTTTTCAAGAGAGGTTCTAACTACTTCTCAAATCGCTTTACTAAGGATGTGAGAGAGCACAATGTGTTCAACTGTATCCTAGAAATTAACTATGAAAATGTAATGACTTGCTTCCGTCGTTACAGAAATGCCAACGGGGGAAAATTTGGGACCTGGAAACTTTTTCGTAGTATTTGGATTTTTCCAACCTTGTCCAGATTTGGACGAAATCGGAGTCTTTAAGGTGTAGGGAAATATGGTAATAATCAGTTGATTTATTTATAATTCTGGTTACATGAGTGGTTAGATAACTCGTTAAGGAATTCGTACGACTTTACAGAATTGAATTCGGGTGAGTAGAACTCCCGTAATCGACCTTAGCACAAAGGGTATTTTCTAAGCATTGTTGGTTAGAGGTGTGTTGTGAAATGGAGATTTTGGAATTCTTTAAATAGCTCAATGTTAGTGCAAGCCGCTCTGGAGGGGACTCTACAGCGGGGTGAGGGCCTTTGTGGCGGGTTCGACGCGACTTAAGGTCATAAATAAACCCCTAAACGACCTCATTCTGCACTTTTTGATTTTTAGAGCTAAAGAACGAACCCTAGGCAACTCCTAACAGTTTTCCACCATTCTTGAGGCTAAAGGTAAGCTTTTCACTCCCCAAATCCATTTTTCGATCTATAGAACATAATAAAATGGACAACTAATGATGGGGGAGGGTTTTGATCTAGATTCTATAGTGGAAACAACTCTATTTTGGATACTTGGGATCATGAGTATGACCTAGGGTTGTTAGAATTGTTAGTAATTCGGGTAATTAGTGATTGTTTATCGATTCCCGTGTTATTATGATTGTTTGTAGACCAAGAACAAGCAAAACGAATCCTTAAGCTTGTTTCGAGGTAGGTGATGGTTGTGATTCTATGATTGTGTGATGTATGTTTGTTTTTGCTTCATTATGATACATGTATGTATATGAATGTTGCATTATTGATCACACTTGTTGTAATGATGTAGATGAATGATGGTTACCATGAAATCAGGACTTAATTTTATGATCTTGATGATATACTTATGATTGTGATTGTAGTGTGTTGAATGAATCGGTTGCTACGTTTTGGTATAACTAACTTGGATCGGTTGCCAGGTTCCGGCATAATTATGGGATCGGTTGCCACGTTCAAACATAATCATTGGATCGGGTACCACGTTCCGGTATGCTAACTGTTTGGGTTCCATGAGAGGACTAATAACTTGTCATAATTGTGTATTTTGAGACATGTGAAGTTGTTCGTTATTCGTAAATGTTGATGATATTGTATAGGTTCGATATATGCATGTGATTATATTGTTATATCAGTGATCGTTCGAATTCAAGGGTGAACCAATTCTTCCGGGCTTCCATGGGTTCTCTTTCGTCTATGTCCACCATTTTCGGATTTAGACTATTTTCTAGTTAGTTGATTAGTTCATTAGATTGGGGTTGCATCCCCTCTTGTTTAGACTTGTTGAATTTCAGATATTTTGGTACATTGACTTTCAGGTTATAGGCATTACTTCCGCAATATTAGTTTATTATTATTAGACTTTTGTTAGAGTTTATGGAACTCTATTTATTTCATCAGTAGCTAACTTGCTTCCGTAACTTTAATGCCTTAGTTTTGGTTTAGTTGCTTGATTTGGGTTGTAGTAGTGGTTCTCCCACCGGATAGTTAGTGTGGGTGCCAATCACGATGGTCTGGGTCGTGACAAAGTTGGTATCAGAGACTAGGTTCGTTGATCTCGATGTACCAAAATAAGTCTAGTAAAGTCTTGCGGAATGGTACAGGGACGCCTTTACTTTTCTTCGAGAGGCTATAGAACTTTAAGAAATCTCTCTGTTTCTCTTGTCTCCTTTCGTGCTATGACTTGATCCAATTGGTATCTGGCGATTCAAATTGGTATCTAACCTCCTTCACTCTTTTGTCCGCAGATGGTTAATACTAGATTCAACGGCGTTAGGCCCGTAGCCCCGTAGCCCCGTCAATGCTCCAGCTGAGGAATTTGCAGCGAGAGGTCACAGTCGAGGCAGCGGTAAAGGAAGATCTAGGGGTAGAGGCCTTGGAAGAGTAGCGCCTGCTGGAAATGGAGCTCCTGTTGAGAATGCTCCTGTGAATAAGAACCCTCCTGCGCATCATGAAGAGATTGAAGAGGAGAATGTTGATGTTGAGAATGTTGAGGATGTGGGACAAGAGGAAGAGGTGCAGGCTGACACTACCGATGTTCCCCCCCATAGACCCAGTGTTAGCTCGACATATCATGTCATTCTTGAAAGGGTTGGTTGGTTCTGGAGTGCTTCCTTCTGCTCAAGCAACTCAAGCTCCTACTAACCCTTATGTTGCTAGCACTACGCCCAAGGTGGGTGGGACTGGAGGTAATGATGCTTTCTTTCATCCTTTGTTGGGATTTGTTATGACTGGTAGTGAGCATGAAATGATGACTAAGTTTTTAAAGCTAAAGCCTCATGTGTTTTTTGGTTCTGAGAATGAGGATGCTTATGAGTTTATCTTAGATTGCTATGAGAGACTTCATAAGTTGGGAATTATCCATCAATATGGGGTTGAGTTCATGTCCTTTCAACTTCAAGGTGAGGCTAAGCAGTGGTGGAGAGCTTATATGGAATGCCAATCTTCTACTTTACCTCCACTTACTTGGACCCAATTTCATGCTCTGTTTCTAGAGAACTATGTGCCTAGGACCTTGAGGGATCTCAAGAAGGATGAGTTCATGGTGTTGGAGCAGGGTGGCATGACTGTGGTTGCTTATGAGGCCAAGTTCCATGTTTTGTCTAGATATGCTACTCAATTGGTGATTACTGAGGAGGAGAGGATCCGGTTATTTATTAGGGGACTAAATTTTGAGTTGCAAGTATTATCGGTTCATATAACTTCTGCAGGGAGGAGCTTCAATGAGGTAACAGACTATGTTAAGAAAGTGGAAGGGGTGAGGCGAGACGGTCAAGCTAAGACATGGGCAAAAAGGGCCAAGAACTCGGGTAACTTTCAAGGTTCTTATTCCAAGGGGTCCGAAAGGCAAACGCTTGCAACCAAGCCAATTCAGTCTGCTATGCCCTCCTCTGTAGGTAGTTACTCGGAAGCTCCATCTCATAATTTTCAGGATAGCCAGGGAGTTGCGCCTTTGACGGGTGGTAAACCATATTTTGATCGTACTTGCTACAACTATGGTGAACCTGGGCGTATGAGGAGAGATTGTCCCTACCCATGGCCACGTGTGTTAGATTTCACGCAGCAACAGTCTAGAGCAGTGGTACCCGCGGGGAATGGTAATAATGGTAGAGGACGTCCACAAGGTGGGCGAGGAGGTAATCAGCGAGGCCGTGGAGGTAGAGGAAATGGTAATGCAATCAGGGGTAACGCGCAACCAGGCATGGAAGTGGCTCGTCAAGATGATAGGTCTCAGTGTTATGCATTTCCGGGCAAGAATGAGGCAGAGGCGTCTGACGCAGTAATCACAAGTACTATTCTTGTCTGTGACCAGATGGCTAATGTGTTGTTTCAATACACCAAAAAGTATTTTTAGTGGCAATAAAATAATTGCCACTAATTTAATCTCTAAGATGAGATATAGCGGCAAATGTACATTCACCGTAAAAAAATTCTCTTTTCAGTGGCATTAAAAGATAGTGGCCACTAAGAGTCAATATCTAAATTCAATTTTATTTTACTTATTCTCTCAAAGCAATAAAAAACGCTGTCCATTAGATCCGCTGCCCTCCTCCTCCAGAATCACCACCTCCAGAGCCACCGTAGCCATTTTATCCACCGCCGCTTAAGCCACCGTATTCTCCGGCGCCACTAGAGCCATCGTATTCAGCACGGCCACCAAAATCACCGTATCCACCACCACTATCCGGACCTCCAAATCTACCTCCGCTACGAATCAACACCGCTACTATGTCGGTATTCTTCCTCCTTTATCGGTTACTATCTAAATTTCTTTATTTTTGGAAGTTTAATGAAATTATGATATTTTTATTCGTGGTTTGATATATTAGGAGCATTTTTAGCGCGTGCAATCGTCTTATGAAAAACCTAAGTTGTTAGAATTGAAGCTTAAGCCATTTTACATTTTCAGTATGTCTTTGTTTTCTCTTCTAATCGGATTTATGTATTCGAGTCCTCGCTCGAATCGAAGTTGAGTCGTTTTCTTCAAGCCCTAATTTTGAACACACTGTCAATTTCAATCTAATAGTTTTGCCGTTGTTCCTTGGGAACTTTTAGCAGCAAAGATATTGACTAGTCATGAAAAAGGTCACACGATCGTATCAGAAGTTGAGTTTGTTGTCCTCCTTTGATTTGCACACTTTTTAAGCTACAGATTTCATATGATACCATGAATCCACTACAACCTGCAGTAGGAGTAAGACAGGTCCGTACCTCAAAATTCTATTAACACGTAGAGCATGTCGTTAATCATATATTTCTTTTAAGCAAGCTAGTCTATGTTGTTTTAGGCATCTAAAGCCTTCACATTTGGGAGTGGAAGGACTCCTTGCATATTTGTGTTGTAAAACTTGCATGCGTATGTAGTTTATGAAGTGTCGTATGGTTGGTTAATGCTAGCTAGACTCGTCACATGCTATATGTGTTTTACAAACTCTTGAAAACTTGTGAGATCCCTTTTATCTAAATGATAGTGTGCATAGCTAGATGTTTCCATCTTGTGTTGGTCCTCCACTTATTGCTTCTTGTATGCTGGAGTTTTTCCACTCATTAATGTAAATATTTTCCCTATAAGAAAATTGAATCAGATATTCAGATAGTTGAATATACTTTACATAATTGTTTTCCTCACCAACATAATGATTTTAGGTAAATGTGTTTTTATTGATTTTGGACTAGTTAAAAGTTAAATGTATCCATATGATAGTCAATGCCTCCCGTTGGGTATAAAACTATAACTAGATTGTACTTTGGAGTGGATTTCTTTTCTGTTTACTTTATATTTTAACTATTTCAATACATTTTCTCTTTATAAATGAAGCATAAACTGCTATCTGCAGTCCGACATATGCTAATTTGGTGGCAACATGTGGTGGAGATGAAGGAGAATTTATATAGAAGATTGGTCAAGGTGATTCTAGTTTAAAGTTATTAGAAGGTAAATGAGTCATGCCTGACATTAAGAATCTGTTTTATGTTTATTATTCGAATGATTTATGGTTTTGTATCGCTAATTAGATATGTCTTATTGATATACCTTTTAACTTTTGTTTTTAGACCTATGGTGCAGATCACAGAGATTTTGTTTAGTTTGGCTTTTAGTCCTGATGGTCAGTTGCCTTCTCCTGAAAGCATTGATGGGCATATGAGAGTGGGACACAACTTCAGGTAGTCTGAAGGGCAAACTTGAAGGTCCTAAAAGGGAAATTCAAGTGAAACATTTTCTTATGCCTAAGAAATTCATCTTTGCATGACAATTTGAGATCCAGGGGTCTGGTAACATCAAGAAGACATGGTGTTGGCTAGTGCAGAGTATCCTGTTGTTTTGATATGGAATGATGGTATCCGAGAGGACACGAGGCAATGGTTTCTGAGAGGATATTGATATGTACTCTATGATGTTTAGAGATTTGATATATGGAAGATTATTGAAATGAGAACAAGATTAGCTTTTACCTTCTCAAAAAAAAGAAGATTAGCTTTTGGAATCAAGTGGAGTAATTTTTTTCATGTTATGTTGTTGACATTAAGATTATGAATGAATAGTTATTTTTTTTTGTTTATTGTGATTTTAATGAAGCATGTCATTTCTTAATATTAGTATTTGCAATTTGTGGGCAGTTTTATTGCCAATTAGGTGCATCATTAGTGATTATGCAAGATGTAAATTTCAGGTGATTTTAGTGGCCATTGTTATTTCCAGTAAATAAATGCCGCTAAAATTGAAATCTTTTAGCGGCAATAGTTGGTATCTTTACCGGCACTCTTTATAATTGCCACTAAAGCCTTTAGCGACATTGTTCAATGACAATAAATTAAATGACGGTAAAAGTTTTAGTGGCAATTTATATTGCCACTAAAGTGCATATTAATTGCTGCTAAAAGCCTTTATTGTTGTAGTGTTTGATCCGGGTTCTACTTTTTCTTATGTATCCATGCGATTTGCCTCAAAGTTTGATATGATTTGTGATATACTTGATGTCCCTATCCATGTTTCTACCCACCCCAGTTGGAGAGTCCGTCATAGTTACCCATGTCTATCGTGTTTGTCCTATTTTGTTTATGGGTTTTCAAACTTGGGCTAATTTGGTAATTTTGGATATCACTGACTTTGATATAATCTTANCCATGTTTCTACCCACCCCAGTTGGAGAGTCCGTCATAGTTACCCATGTCTATCGTGTTTGTCCTATTTTGTTTATGGGTTTTCAAACTTGGGCTAATTTGGTAATTTTGGATATGACTGACTTTGATATAATCTTAGGCATGACTTGGTTGTCCCCCTATTATGTCGTGCTTAATTGTAATACTAAGTCTGTAACTCTAGAAATTTCGGGAAGGGAAAACTTAGAGTGGGAAGGGGTGTACAAGCCTAAGTAAGCTAAGATCATATCCTCCATTCGGGATAGGAAATTGATAAGGCAAAGTTGTTTGGCTTATTTGGCTCATATTAGAGATGTTGGGATTGAGGCTCTATCCATTGAGTCTATTATTGTGGTGTCGGAATTTAGAGAAGTGTTTCCTAGTGACTTGCCTGGTATGCCTCCGTATAGAGATATAGATTTTTGCATTGATTTAGAGCCTGGTACTCATCCCATTTCTATCCCTCCATATCGCATGGTTCTGGTAGAATTAAGAGAGCTTAAGGCTCAAATCCAAGAGCTTTGAATTTATTCGTCCTAGTGCTTCCCCATGGGGTGCTCCAGTTTTGTTTGTTAAGAAACATGATGGTAGTGTGAGAATGTGTATAGATTATCGGCAATTGAATAGGGTCACTATTCGAAACAAGTACCCTTTGCCTCGAATATATGATCTTTCTGACCAATTGCAAGGTGCATCAGTTTCTCTAAGATGGATCTAAGGTCTGGCTACCATCAATTGAAAATTAAGCCTGAGGATGTGCCCAAGACGACGTTTAGGACTCGCTATGGGCACTATGAGTTTTTGGTTATGTCGTTTGGTTTAACTAATGCGCCTACAACTTTTATGAGTTTCATGAATGGGGTGTTCAAGTCATTTCTTGATTCTTTCGCCATAGTCTTTATTAATGATATTTTGGTCTATTCAAAAAGTGAGGAAGAGCATGCCGACCATTTTCGTATTGTTTTGGATGTTCCTGGGAAGCAAAAGGTATATGCGAAATTTTCTAAGTGTGACTTTTGGTTGACTTATGTGGCATTTTTGGGACATGTAGTTTCAAAAGAAGGGGTAATGGTAGATCCTCAAAAAATTGAGGCGGTTAAGAATTGGGTTCGACCAAGTTCTGTGACTGAAGTTAGGAGTTTTGTGGGGCTCGCTAGCTATTATCATCGATTAATGAAGAACTTTGCTTATATCGCCATGCACTTGATTAATTTGACCAAAAATGAGATACTATTTGAATGGACTGAAAAATGTGAGAAGAGCTTCCAAAGGCTCAAGACTCTTTTGACCATCGCGCCTATTCTAGCATTACCGGTTGAAGGTAAAGATTTTATTGTTTATTGTGATGCTTCACATTCTGGTTTGGGTGCGGTTTGATGCATGATAAGAATGTTATAGCTTATGCCTCACGTCAGTTAAAGGTACATGAGAGGAATTATCCAATACATGATTTGGAGTTGACAGCGGTAGTGTTTGCTCTTAAGATCTGGCGGCATTACCTCTATGGTGTTAAGTGTGAAGTGTTTATTGATCATCGCAGTTTGCAGCATGTGTTCACTCAAAAGAATCTGAATTTGAGACAACGAAGGTGGATAAAGTTACTTAAAGATTATGAGGTCACCATTCAATACCATTCGGGTAAGGCTAATGTAGTGGCAGACGCTTTGAGTCGAAAGGCGGTAAGTATGGGTAGTTTAGCTTACTTGAGTGCATCCAGACGACCTTTGGCTAAGGAAATTCAGACCTTAGAGTCTAAGTTCATCTAGTTGGGCATCTCAGAAAGAGGTGGGGTGTTAACTAGCATTGAAGTGAGGGCCACATTCATTTATGAGATCAAGTCCAAACAATTTGAAGATGAAAATTTGGAGGAGCTTAGAAAGAAGATTGTGATTGGTAAGGCACAAGAGACCACTTTTGATGCGGATGGTGTGCTCAATTTTAAAGGGAGAATATGTGTCCCTAGAGTAGATGACTTGATAAAGAAATAATTGGAAGTGTCTTATGGTTCGCGATATTCTATCCATTCGGGTGTGACCAAGATGTATCGAGATTTGAAGCGAATTTATTGGTGGCCGGGCATAAAGAAGGACATAGCGGAGTTTGTGGCGAAGTGTAAAAATTGTCAACAAGTGAAATATGAACACCAAAGGCCTGCAGATTTACTTCAAAGAATGCCAATTTCGGAATGGAAGTGGGAGAGGATAGCCATGGATTTTGTGGTTCGTCTTCCCAAGACTTTAGGGAAGTTTGATTCTATTTGGGTAGTGGTTGATAGATTGACTAAGTCAGCCCATTTTATTCTGGTAAGAATAGATTATAATGCTGAACAATTGGCTAAGGTGTATGTGAAAGAGATAGTGAGGTTGCATGGGGTGCCCTTCTCTATCATCTTAGACCGTGGTACCCAATTCACATCCAAGTTTTGGAGGAAATTACATGGTGAATTGGGCACACAACTCACCTTTAGTACAACCTTCCATCCACAGACAGACGGGCAGTCAGAAAGGACTATTCAAGTGTTAGAAGACATGTTGAGGGCATGTGTGATTGATTTTGGAGGGTATTGGGATAAGTTCTTGCCTTTGTGTGAATTCTACTATAATAATAGTTATTACTCCAACATAGATATGTGTCACGTCCCGCCACTTCGCAGTAGAATTTTGCGTCCGGATAGGGGCAGAAGGGTCTAGAGTTGTGGAGAGGTTTCCGGAAGACTCTAGAACCCTTTAGATTATTCAAGAAGGCTAGAGAATTCCCTAGAATTCTCTAGAATAACTTAGAAGGCAATAGAAGGTCCTAGATAGTTTCCAAGAAAGCCTTAGAATTCTTTAGAATGTATAGAGAATTCTAGAAGAGGGACTAGATATTTTCTTGGAAAGCTTTAGAATTTCCTAGAATTAGTAGAAGATTCTAGGGAGGGACCAAAGTGTAAATAAGTTTAGGGACTTAGAAAGTAATTTAAAATTGTACTTTAGTCCCTAGGAGTTAGTATAAATAAGTGGTGCCATTCATTTGCAAGGCATCCAACCAAGAATCCAACCAAGAGAGTTGTAAACATTCTCCAAGCAATATAAAAGCCTTCTTTCAAAATTCTCTAAGTCTTCTTTTCGTTCTCTTAGCGATCTAGTCTTAAAAGGCTTACTTGAGCTTACAAGATCGTGAAAGATTCGTGAGTAAGTTGTCAAGTGCCGCACGGAGCGTTAGTGAGACTCTAAGTCCGTGACAACGTGGTATCAGAGCGAGGTTTGCACTAAGGGAATGACAACCGAAGGGGACGTAAACGCCACTAGCACCACCAACATCCGTCCGGATGGAGGAAAGAAGTCCCGAAAGGGAAAGAAGTACCAAAAGAGTCCTGAGGAAATGCTGATGGATCCTACACCAAGCGAGGCGCTAACATCTCATCCACCCTCGACCATCGAGGCCAGTGACGATGAACACGGCGAAGGGGCCATTGACGTCACCGCAGGAGAAGAGTGGGTCTCAAGGGTTGAAGTGGCCAGGCAGGCTGTGGAGATATTAGGCCGGCGCATGAATGTAGCCGATAGCAAATTCAAGACTCTTGAGGACTTCACCCTTGAGGAGACCAAAAACATCCGTAAGGAGTTGGAGGGACGTCAGCGGGCCGAGTTTGAGATGAAGGAGGCTATCACTTCCTTGGAGTGTCGACTCATGGAGGCGTTGAGCACGATTGAGACCATGAAGGCCGAGATGAAAGCACTCAAGGAAGGTGTGGCAGTTGGAGGATCATCGTTGCTTGATCGAGACAGGGAGGCCAGGGTCGAGGCTCCCAAGCCACCTATGTTCAAAGGCGTCCGTGACGCGCAAGAGGTGGAGAATTTCCTTTGGCATTTGGAGAATTATTTCAAGTGCAACGGGCTGAAGAGTGACGAGAGTAAGATCAACACCGCTGTGTTGTATCTTTCGGAGATGGCCATGCTATGGTGGAGGCGCAAAAAGGCCGAGATAGGGAAGGGGACGTGCACCATCAACACCTGGGAGCAATTCCGGGAGGAGTTCAAGAAAGCCTTCTTCCCTAACAACGTCATCTATGAGGCGAAGCGCAAGTTTAGGGAGTTAAAGCAAACGGGCAGCATCCACGCATATGTGCAGGAGTTCACTACCCTCACACTTCAAATTGCTAACCTCACGGATGATGATATGTTGTTCCACTTCATGGATGGGCTACAAAATTGGGCCAGGACGAAGTTGGAACGTCGGCAAGTCAGGACCATAGATGAAGCCATCACACAGGCCGAAGCTTTGATAGACTTCAGGCAGGAGAAGCCCGACAGAGCCAGAGGAGAAGAGATAAGAGGTAGTCATGACCATGGTGGGGGAGATCGTGGCAAAGGCGAGGAGCAGCAACCACATCCCAAGAAGCATGACACCTATAAGTCCGATGGCAAGAAGTCTGGACGTCATGGCAACACGGAGAGGAAGATAGAGGTTGCCAACAAAGGTGGCTGCTACATATGCGGCGGGCCGCATGGTTATGCAAGGTGCCCTGAACTGAAAAGCCTTGGTGCCATCCTGCGAGAGCGGAAGGAGAAAGACGCCCAGGAGCAAGGACAAGGCG
>NC_064286.1:40556101-40620121 GCF_019186545.1 Solanum stenotomum | reverse complement strand
ATCCAACCAAGAATCCAACCAAGAGAGTTGTAAACATTCTCCAAGCAATATAAAAGCCTTCTTCCAAAATTCTCTAAGTCTTCTTTTCGTTCTCTTAGCGATCTAGTCTTAAAAGGCTTACTTGAGCTTACAAGATCGTGAAAGATTCGTGAGTAAGTTGTCAAGTGCCGCACGGAGCGTTAGTGAGACTCTAAGTCCGTGACATATGTCACCATATGAGGCACTCTATGGGAGGGGATGTAGATCACCCATAGGATGGTTCGAGGCTAGGGATGTGAAACCTTTGTGGGTTGATTTAGTGAATGATGCTCAAGATAAGGTGAGGAGTATTCAAGCTAAGCTTTTAGCATCCCAGAGTAGACAAAAGAAGTATGCAGATCATAAGGTAAGAGACATGGCGTTTCAAACCGGTGAGAATGTTCTTCTTAAGGTATCACCCATGAAAAGGGTGATGAGATTTGGCAAGAAGGGCAAGCTAAGTCCGCGATACATTGGTCCATTTGAGGTTCTTAAATGTGTAGGGCAGAAAGCGTATAAATTGGCGTTATCTCCTAATTTATCAGTTGTTCATCCGATATTTCATGTGTCCATGTTGAAGAGGTATCATGATGACAGGGATTATATCATTCAGTGGGACTCAATTGTGTTAGACAAAGACCTTTAATATGAGGAGGAACTGGTTGCAATTCTTGATCGTGATGTATGTAAGTTGAGGACTAATGAGATTAAGTCTGTGAAATTTCAATGGAAGCATCGTCCAGTTGAGGAAGATACTTGGGAAACCGAGAGGGACATGCGAGACAAGTATCCCCAATTGTTCATCGATTCAGATACTACTTCATTCTTACCTTAGCCTATTTTCCTAAGTTTTGTCACTCGGGGTCGAGTGATGGGTAAATTGATATCTATTGTACCGACCTATTTCTGTCATTATAGAAATGCCAACGGGGAAAAATTTGGGACCGAAAAACTTTTTCGTAGTATTTGGATTTTCCCAACCTTGTCTAGATTTGGACGAAATCGGAGTCTTTAAGGTGTAGGGAAATATCATATCAATCTGGTGATTATTTATAATTTTGGATAAATGAGTGGTTATATTACTCGTTAAGGAATCCGTACGACTTTACGAAATTGAATTCGAGCGAGTAGAACTCCCAGAATCAACCTTAGCGTAATAGGTATTTTCTGAGCGTCGTTGGTTAGAGGTGTGTTGTGAAATGGGGATTTTGGAATTCTTTAAATAGCTCACTGGTTCGTGCAACCTGCTCTAGCGGAGCTTTTNTTAAGGTGTAGGGAAATATCATATCAATCTGGTGATTATTTATAATTTTGGATAAATGAGTGGTTATATAACTCGTTAAGGAATCCGTACGACTTTACGAAATTGAATTCGAGCGAGTAGAACTCCCAGAATCAACCTTAGCGTAATAGGTATTTTCTGAGCGTCGTTGGTTAGAGGTGTGTTGTGAAATGGAGATTTTGGAATTCTTTAAATAGCTCATTGGTTCGTGCAACCTGCTCTAGCGGAGCTTTTGGTGGCTTTGGCAGGGTTGCTATAGCGGGGTGAGGGTCGTCTAGATTCTATGGTGGAAACAACCCTATTTTGGATACTTGGGATCATAGGGATGATCTAGGGTTGTTAGAGTTGTTAGTAATCCGGCTAATTAGTGATTGTTTATTGATTTTCGTGTTATTATGATTGTTTGTAGACCAATAACAAGCGGAACGAATCCGGAAAGGGAAGGATCAAGTTTCTTAGGGTTTCAAGCTTGTTTCGAGATAGGTGATGGTTGTGATTCTATGATTGTGTGATGTATGTTTGTTCTTGCTTCATTATAATACATGAATGTATATGAATGTTGCATTATTGTTCAGACTTGTCGTAATGACGTAGATGAATAATGGTTACCATGAAATCAAGACTTAATTGTATGATCTTGAGGATATACTTGTGATTGTAGTGTGTTGAATGGATCGGTTGCCACGCTCCAGCATAACTAACTTGGATCGGTTTCCATGTTTCGACATAATTATGGGATCGGTTGCAACGTTTCGGCATAATCATTGGATCGGGTACCATGTTCCGGTATGCTAACTGCTTGGGTTTGGGTTCCATGAGAGGACCAATGACTTGTCATAAATGTGTATTTTGAGACATGTGAAGTTGTTCGTTATTCGTAAATGTTGATAATATTGTATAGGTTCGATATATGCATGTGATTATATTGTTATTTGACTTATGTATGTTGCACTTAGTGGGATAGCCGCGTGATCCTACCAGTACACTGTGGTTGCGTACTGATACTGCACTTGCTCTTATTTTTGTTGAGTATAGGGCATTTTCAAGCGGCTACTGACAGACCTCGCTTAGGAGATCAATGATCGTTCGAATTCAAGGGTGAGCCAATTCTTCTGGGCTGCCATGGGTTCTCATTTGTCTATGTCCACCATTTCCAGACTTGACTATGTTCTAGTTAGTTGATTAGTTCATTAGATTGGGGTTGCATCTCTTCTTTTTTAGACTTGTTGAATTTTAGATGTTTTGGTACATTGACTTTTAGGTTCTAGGCACTACTTCCGCAATGTTAGTTTATTATTGTTAGGCTTTATGGTAACTCTATTTATTTCCTTAATATTTAACTTGCTTCCGTAACTTAAATGCCTTAGTTTTGATTTAGTTGCTTGGTTTGGGTTGTAGTAGTGGTTCTCCCACCGGAGAGTTTGTGTGGGTGCCAATCATGACGGTCTGGGTCGTGATAGAAAATGTCAATGCAATAAGGTGAAGAAACTCTAAACTAAATGCACAAGAACCCATAAATTGATTCCGATGAAAAACCCATATATGAACGAAGGAACTTCAAAAAAATTCTGATAAAGAAAACCCAACTAAAATAAACTATTAAGTTAATTTCGACGGAAAAAGATCAAATTAATTACTGCATGTGAGAAAACACAACAAAAATCTGAAACGGGAATCCAAAATAGAACATGGAAACCATAATCACCCAGCCAAAATTGAAAGCATATCGATTAAAGTTATTAGGACTTCCCAAACACAAGAAAAATCGAACATCACAAAAACCCAGAAAATTGATTTAGGTGAAGAAGACCATATATGAACGGAGGAAGTTGAAAAGAGTTCTAATAAAAAAAACCCAACTAAAATAAACCACAAAGTTAATTTCGACAGAAAATACCAAATTAATTACTGCATGTGAGAAACACAACAAAAATATGAAACATGAATCCAAAATAGAGCACGGAAACCATAATCACCCAGCCAAAATTGAAAGCATATTGATTAAAATTATTGGGACTTCCTAAACACAAGGAAAAGAAGCAAATTTTTAGATACCCAGATCAAATTTGGTTCCCGAACTTCAACTTTGAGGAAAAGAATCTTACCTAGATGGAATTCTGAAGGAAACAGAGGAACCTTGATGTACACTGACGGTGGAGTATAAATGATGAAGACATACGAAGTGAGGTGTAAATTGATAGCACAGGAGTTAGACACGTAGTTATAATATGGAAGTGAAAAGACATAAATACCCTTTACATCAACGAAGCAGGCATGTTGAACAAGCCTTTCTAATATAAGAGAAATGACAGACAATGTGTAATATTTTTTATCTTTCTTTTTTGGTATGTTGTTATTTTTAATCTATATGATTCTCTTTATAATTCTTTTAGTATGTTGTTAATTTTAATTTGTACAGTGTATGATGCTCATTATAAAAAAAAAAATTCTCCATGCTATTAAGTTTAATATATTTGTATTATTTAATAATTTTAATTTTTTAATAATTTTTTAATTTTACAGAGACCTAGCTTAATACGAATTGTAAATAGTATTGCTACAAGTTTAAATGTCATTAGTGACAGAACATTTTAACTTCAAAAGCTCAATTTTTAGTGACGAATACATTATTTTTTAAGATGATAACATTTTCGTCATTAAAGTATGACATTCCGTGACAAAAATATTTTTTGTCCCAAAAATTTCCTGCTTATTTATTAAATTTTTTAATGACAATTTTATTTTGTCGGTAAAAAAAATTATTTTTAGTGATGACATGATTGTTTCAACTACAAAATTATTTAAATATAATGTTGTCACTAATTTTTACCTTTAGGGACAACGAAATAATTGTATGTAAAACGTAGGTTTTGGTGACGAAATATTATTTGCTAGACTACGAAATACACAAAATATTAGAGACAAATGACATCTTCACTAATTAAACTAAATAGTTAGTGATACATCATTTTCGTCGGCTATAATAACCTATTTAGTGAAAAAAAAATATCTTCAACTACAAATTTTAATATTTTTTAGGACGAGCAAATTTGTCATAAATACGAAGCATTTAGGGACAAATATATTTTCATAGTTAATACATTTCTATTTAGTGATGAAACACTAAATCGTCTTTGTATACATTTAGTGACCCATGCTTTAGGGACGAATGCATGACGAATTATTTTTCGTCACAAAATTCTTTTTGTGACGAAATGTGAGTTTCTAGTGACAAAATTATTTGTCGCTAATAATCAAATTTGTTGTAGTGTCTCCAATAAGGTTTGGGATTTCTCAGGTCTTTCCGTCGATATTCCCAATCACATCAAAGACAATATTTTAAATACTTACACTCAAACGTCTATCCCAAAAAATAAGGATACTTTCTACTGGAACCTAAGTTTGGACGGAAAATTTAGCTCTAAGAGTGCCTATAACCTATATTTTAGCATTAACTTGTTCATTTATTTTTCTTTATATTTCGAATGGCAAGCAAAACAAGCGAGCCTCGCTTGGAGTCACTCATGGCTATTTATATTTTAGCATTAACTTGTTCATTTATTTTTCTTTATATTTTATACTTGCTTATGTGACTTGAATATGTTTTTATTTTTGAATTCTCAAATAGGTAACATAATATAGATGTTTAGGTTTGGGCACCTTTTAGTTAGAAACAACCTTTATTAGTTGCTTTAGCTTTCATAAACTTAATTTGGCAAATTCTTTTTAAACACTTCTTTTTGCACCACTTTAAACTCACTAGATTTATTTAATTTTGTTCAAACTTGACAATGTCTTCCAAAAAAAACATATATAATATATTTTGTTCTACACTCTTATTTTTTCTAAACAAAACATTTTTCTAAAGGGAGACCTTTGTCAATCAATGAGAAAATGTCTAATTTAATTACCCTTTTTAGCTATGGACTACGAATTTGTCTAAATTAATCTAAAGAAATTACTCTTTCTTAAATCGTTTTCATTCTAATAAAATTGCAAAAGAGCTTTTAAAATAAAAAATGTTTTTCAATCTGGTTACTCAATTATTTAATTCCTAGCACTCATATCTTTCTTTTAAACTTAATTAACCTAAGTTTGGTCGGTTAACTGTTTTTTTACGGATCTTAAAGGATGCCTTATCCCTTCCCTTTAGGATAACTAGAACCCTTATCTAGAATTACTTAAGTTAAGTAGACCTTAATTGAAGTCATTTTTAGTATTACTTAGTTAAATATTTAGGTGTCCTAATTCACCGTAATAATTAGGTGGCGACTTCTTAAGTTAGTTAATAATTTGGAAATCACCAATATGTTGTACACGTTTTGACCTCGAGTTAAAATGCGGTATAACAAGGAGTATTTCTACGGAGGCCAGGATGACAATGGTAAGGCTGTGCTTGATACTATCGTAGAAGGATCATATGGTGAGTGATCTTTTGAGGAGATCGCTGAGAAACTGGAGAAGATTTCCTGGAACAATAAAGCATTGAGCACTCGAAAGTCAGACATTGGAAGAAGAACTTTTGCAGTTCAATCTGCACCTAGTCAATCTGCCGATGACATTTGTGAGGAGATGGCTCAATTGAGGACAAAACTTAGGTTGGTGTTGAATCATGTGAGCAGAGGTACCGAAAAGATAAATGTTGTGAATTATTTTACTAAAGATCCACCACCAATTGAGGAGTGCTACTATGAAGAGGATACTTATGTAGTGAATGATCAGACGGGGGGTTTCCGTGACAATGCCCAAGGTTCCAATTCGGATAATTGACGCCAAGGAAACCAAGGTCGGAACAATGGTAACTACAATCGAGAGGGTCATTATGTCCGGGATGGGAACTATAATCACAACAATAACTACAACCCGAACAACTATGCGAACAGAAACGATAGGGGTGGGCCATATGATCCACCTCAAAAATGGGAATCTGGAAATAGGGAAGCTGGGGGTAGTATGTCACGTATTGAGGATATGATGCAGAAGATGATGAAGAGGTTTGATTCGACTGATGAGAATGTGAAGGAGATGCAAAACGACTTGTCTGGAATCGGTCAAAAAGTTGATGCTCATGCAATGTCGATCAAACATCTTGAGAAGCAGATGAATCATTTGTCCAATACAGTCAATCTACGACAACTTGGCAAACTTCCTAGCAACGCCATCCAAAATCCAAAGAATGATGGGCATTGTATGGCAGTCATTACTCGAGAGGGTAAACAGATCATTGATCCATCCATGCCATCTGAGGTTGAAGTTGAGGTTACTAAAGATGATGATGATATCGAGCTTACTGGAGAGTTCAAGAATGCTACAGAGAAGGAAGCGGAGATAACCCAGAAAGATGTTCCTATGCCTAGACCTCCACCTCCATTCCCACAGAGGTTAGTGCAGAAGACTGAAGAAGGGAAGTACCGCAGGTTTATTAGTATGTTGAAAAAGCTTTCCATCAATATTCCGTTGATAGAAGCCTTGGATAAAATGCTTGGGTATGCAAAGTTTATAAAAGATTTGGTGACTAAGAAGCGGGCCATGAGTTTTGAAGATGATGATATGTTGCAACATTGTAGTGCTATTGCTACAAGGTCCCTTGTACAGAAAAAAGAGGATCCTGGTGCCTTCACTATTCATTATATCATCGGGTTGTTGCATTTTGCTAAGGTGCTGTGTGATTTGGGTGCTAATATTAATTTGATGTCATTGTCTATTTACAAAAAGTTGGGTTTAGGGAATCCAAAACCAACTGCGATGCGATTGCTCATGGCCGATAGAACTGTGAAGAGGCCCATTGGTGTGCTCCATGATGTACTAGTGAAAGTGGAGTCTTTAATTTTCCGGTGGATTTTGTTATCCTTGATTCTGAGGTTGATTTTGAGGTTCCCATTATCCTTGGGAGACCATTCCTTGCCACTAGGAGAGCCTTAGTTGATATCGAGAAAGGGAAGATTAAGTTTCGATTGAANAAAGTGGAGTCTTTAATTTTCCGGTGGATTTTGTTATCCTTGATTCTGAGGTTGATTTTGAGGTTCCCATTATCCTTGGGAGACCATTCCTTGCCACTGGGAGCGCCTTAGTTGATATCGAGAAAGGGAAGATTAAGTTCCGATTGAATAATGAAGAGGTAACTTTCAACATCTGTAGATCTATGAAGCAGAGTAGTGAGCTCAAGTCGGTATCAATAGTGAATCATATTGTAGAGAGTGGTTCTAAGGTGTCTATCAAAGAAAGGTTGGGTGTTTATGCACTAGCAGCGGTAATGATAAATTTTGAGGGTGATGGTATTGAAGACTATGATGAATTGGTTGTCGTGCCTGATAGGTTCAAATTTCGTTCAAAACCAAAGAGATTGGAGTTAGACATGAAGAATCGCGACTCTCCACCCTTAAGACCATCTGTTGAAGAGGCTCCGAAATTCGAGCTTAAGGCTCTACCATCACATTTGAGGTATGTATTCTTGGGGAGAGATGGTAAGTCATCATTGCGGCAGATTTGAATGTGACACAAGTTCAGGCATTCGTTTCCATGTTAAAGAGGTTCAAGTGGGCTATTGGGTGGACTATTGCGGACATTATTGGGGTCCCTCCAGGCATTTATTCTCATAAAATCCAACTCATGTCGGATCACAAGCCTAGTATTGAGCACCAGAGAAGACTAAATTCGTCTACGCAAGAGGTAGTGAAGAAGGAAATCATCAAGTGGTTGGATGCTGGAGTTATTTATCCCATTGTAGATAGTAGTTTGGTCTGTCCTGTTCAGTGTGTGCCCAAGAAAGGTGGGATGACTGTGGTCTTGAATGAGAAAAATGAGCTTGTTCCGGTGCGGCCCATGACTGGATGGAGATTCTGCATGGATTACTGGAAATAAAATGCTTGGACAGAAAAGGACCACTTCCTTACGCCGTTCATGGATCAAATGTTGGACCGACTTGCGGGTAAGGGTTGGTATTGTTTTCTTGATGGTTATTCGGGTTACAATTAGATTTCTATAGCTCCAGAAGACCAAGAGAAGACCACCTTCATTTTCCCTTATGGGACTTTCGCTTTCAAACGAATATCATTTGGGTTGTGTAATGCTCAACGACCTTCCAATGTTGTATGATTTCAATATTTTCTGATATGGCGGAGGACACTATTGAGGTATTTATGGATGATTTCTTCGTGGTAGGTGACTCTTTTGATCGTTGTTTAGACCATTTGGCTGAAGTACTAAAACGGTGTGAAGAGTGCAATCTTGTGCTCAATTGGGAAAAGTGTCACTTCATGGTAAAAAAGGGGATAGTTCTAGGCCATCAGATTTCTGAGAAAGGTATCGAGGTTGATAGAGCGAAAGTCGAGGTAATAGAAAAGCTTCCACCACCTATCTCTATTAAAGGTGTTGGAAGTTTTCTTGGGCATGCATGTTTCTATAGGAGGTTCATCAAGGATTTCTATAAAAATTGCACATCCATTGAGCAAATTGCTCGAAAAGGAGTGTATGTTTGAGTTTGATGATGCTTGTCTGAGAGCATTTGGGGAGTTGAAGGAAAAGCTAGTTTTCGCACCTATCATTATTTCACCGGATTGGGAGCAACCGTTTGAGGTAATGTGTGATGCTAGTGGAGTGGCGCTTGGTGTGGTATTGGGACAGAGAAGAGAAAAGATTCTTCATCCTATTTACTATGCCAGTAAAGCTCTAAATGTGGCTCAAAAGAACTATACAGTGACTGAACAAGAGCTTCTGGCGGTGGTTTTCACATTCGAGAAATTTTTATCCTACTTGCTTGGTACTAAGGTCATAGTGCATACTGACCATTCTGCATTGAGGTATTTGATGGCTAAGAAGGATGCAAAACCGAGGTTGATTAGATGGGTGTTGTTGCTGCAAGAGTTTGACTTTGTGGTGAAAGATAGAAAGGGGACAGAAAATCAGGTTGCCGATCACTTGTCCAGATTGGAGGAAGAAGCTATGCTCAAGCTAGGTGATAGGGCTAAAATTAATGATGCTTTTCCAGATGAACAGGTATTGACTGCTTCTGATGATTTGATTCCTTGGTTCGTAGACATTGCTAACTACTTGGCAAGTGATCTGGTGCCATCAAATTTTTCTTTTCACCAAAGGAAAAAGTTTATGCATGATGTAAAGAAGTTCTTTTGGGATGAGCCTTATTTATACCTTAGTTGTGATGATGAGATTATTCATCGTTGTTTGCCCGAGGTTGAGATGTTAAGTATACTAGAGGCATGTCACTCATTGCCTGTTGGTGGGCATCATAGTGGTATTCAGAATGCGCATAAAATTTTGCAGTGTGGGTATTACTGGCCAACCATACACCAAGATGCTTATGATTTCGCTAAGTCTTGTGACTGTTGCCAAAGAGAAGGAGGAATTTCAAAGAGGCAAGAGCTTCCTATGAATATGAAATTGGTGATAGAGTTATTTGATGTATGGGGCATTGATTTTATGGGTCCATTTGTGAATTCACATGGGACGAAGTATATTCTTGTTGCGGTTGATTATGTGTCGAAGTGGGAGGAAGCAATTGCGCTTTCCAACAATGAAGGTAAAAGTGTCAGCGCATTCCTGAAAAAAGAATATCTTCTCCAGATTTGGTACACCTAGGGCAATTATCAGCGATGGAGGTTCCCAATTTTGTAATAAGTTGTTCAAGGAGCTACTTGAGAAATATGGCGTCCACCATAATGTGACCACTCCTTACCATCCGCAATCTAGTGGGCAAGTTGAAGTGTCCAACAGATTGATCAAGCAGATTTTGGCTAAGACTGTGAATGCTAATAGAACTGATTGGTCAAGGAAACTTGATGATGCTCTATGGGCCTATCGCGTCGTATTCAAAACTCCCATAGGTATGTCCCCTTACCAACTTGTATATGGGAAGTTTTGCCATTTGCCAGTAAAGCTAGAGAATAAGGCTATATGGGCACTTAAGAAGCTAAATTTGGACTGGGGCACCGTATCGAATCAAAGAATGAGTGACTTGATTCTGTTTGATGAGTTTCTCCTAAGAGCTTATGAAAGTTCAGCCTTGTACAAGGTGAAGATGAAGAAATATCATTGTCAAAGGATTTAAAAGCGAGAATTTGTTATGGGTGATCTTGTGCTTCTATTCAACTCTAGGTTGTGCTTGTTTCCGGGCAAGCTCAAGTCCAAGTGGACCGGGCCATTCTTAGTCATGCAAGTGCTCCCACATGGAGTGGTCTAGCTTGAAAACTGCGAGGGAACAAAGTTTAAGGTGAATGGGCAACAGATCAAGGTCTATCTGGGAAAAGAGGAGAATGTGCAAGAGGTGATTGAGGCCTACTATCTTGATGAAGTCTGAGTAATCAAGAGGCATGCGTCGTGCCGCAACATTAAATCAAGCGCTACTTGGGAGACAATCCAAGATGTACAATCTAGCCAACGATAGGTTTTTCTTTTCGATTTAAGAGTTTTCTATTCTTATTTGATTTTTTGAAATTTTTAGATTAGCATTTTATTTTTGTTTTAGTGTTAGCTAGATATAGCATAGGGTCCGTGTCTAAAAAGTGTCTAGAAAATGTAAAAAGGAAAGCCTAACGGGTGCTACATATGCAGGGATGATAAGAACAATCTGCAGAAAAAGATCTGTTGCAGAGGTCTACGAACCCCATCGACGGTCTGTGGTCCAATCCATGGACTGTGAATGGTGCCCGTAGACCCCAGGTAAGTCCTCAATTTTTTTGAAGTGTTCAGTGACCTAAGGACCCTATCTACGATCTGTAGGTCGATCCACGGACCATAGACGGGGTCTCGTGGGTCCGAACCCTAGTTTCTGCCTGACCCGACCCAAACCCACCCGCTTGTTGAATTTTTTGGTTCATTTGCACCACAGGTTTGCTTCACCTTCACCCTACTATTTATTGCTTATTTTTGTGTGCTTTGAGGACAATAACACTTTATATTGTTGGGGGTGGGGTAAACGGATTATGAGTTATAGGGTGAAGTCTGAGTAACCCAACTCATAGTCCTCTCTTAGGATTTTCTTGCCTGTGTTCTTTTTCCCCAAGAGACTGTTTTTATTTCTGTTGAACCGGCATGTGTTAGGATTGTATGTATAGGAGTATGAAAAAGAATAAAGCATGATGGCATGAGCATAAAAGAAGAAAATGATACCCATCCAAAAAATAGTGCTAAAATATGTAGGCTAGAATGAGTTGAATGTGTTGGCTCTGGATGTGACATGATAAGAACCGATGTGACCCCATGACTTAAGCTAAAAACTTGAACTGAGTAATCTGATAATGAAACAAGGTGCCAAGAGTGTGAGGATAGTTGAATGTTCAGACAGTTTTTGCCAATCTTGAACTTACCCCGTTGGTCCTGCTAGGATAATCTAGGCTAGAAGTTAGGAAGTGATCATAGGCCATTGTTCAAATTAGTCCACTTAAGCCTAAAATGATCTAACCAAATGGTAGCATTGTTCCCTTTTGATCCAAATATTTGAGCCTAAAATTGACCACTTCTTTTGATTCACCTAACTCACCTTCCTTTAAAATGTTGTCTTGGCTCTGGTCCCTCCTTGGACATGTGCACATTGACTTAGGCCAAAAGCCTAAGTTGAGGGTGGCTAAGTCAAAGGTGACCTTGATCTTGGCCCTGGCCCGACATCGGACATTGTGCACCTCAACTAAGGCAAAATGCATAAGTTGAGGGTGGCTGTGAAAGAGGAAACCTAATGGAAAAAATGGTATGAAAAAAGTTTAGTATTGAAAGAGAAAAATAAAGAAAGAGGATGTGACTTTGTGCGAAAAAGGTAAAAGAATGTGATAAGTGAAAGCATGAAAAGAAATATAGAAAAATAAAGTGAAAAAAAAAGAAAAAAAATATAAACAAGTGTCACAAAGTCAAAAGTCGCATCCTTGGTTGAAAAGAGAAGGGAAAGAAAAAAGGATAAAAAGTTGCCAAAAGTAGGTCAAGGAAGAGGTAAGAAGCCGATGTAATGTCAAGGAGGGTAGAAAGTCACTAAAAAGTACCCAAATGTACCACACCTCACCCTGAGCCTATGTTACAAGCTAAGAAAGTCCTATAGTGATCCTAGCAACTAGTTTGGAGAGTCTAAGCAGTGAAAATAAGGGCAAGCCTATGATATTGGGCATGAACTGTACTTGAAGTTACTTATGAGTGTGAGTGTTGAATGAATCCTTGTACTCAAAATCATATTCATTGTGTGAAAAAAGGATTTCGTTTGAAGTAAGGGCACTAGTTACATTGTCGAAAAGTTGGTACCTTTGTGATTGTGAAAAAAATGTATGTTGTGTGTCTATTGGTCGATCTTTGTCATATTTTGATCCACATGAGTTAGCTTGTTGAGTCTAAGAGAAACGATTTGCACTAGAAAAGAGAGTTGGGATAAATAGTCATGTGATTGCTTGAGCTTAAATGTATGCTTCTACACAAGTGTCGTTTAGAGTCTTAGTGCATCGCTTGAGGACAAACAACAAATTTAAGTTGAGGGTGTGCTTCCCAAGTCACAAGAGGGAAAATTGAATGCTATCACCGAAGCAAGAGATTTGAAGGTACTCACCATAGATGAGCTAATTGGAAATCTTCAAACCTACGAGTTGTACAGATAACAGGGATCAACCATGAAGGAGGGAAAGAAGGAAAAATCAATGGCCCTGAAAATATCTTCAAATGATGGGACTGAAGAAGACGATGAAATGGCATACATCACTAGAAGGTTCCAGAAGATAATCAAGAAGTATGGGGGTTTTCAAAAGAAAGGCTCTACCAGCAGAGCAGCAAATGCAAATGATCTTTGTCATAAATGTGGGAAACCTGGTCATTTTATGAGGGACTGTCCAAGCCATAAGCAGGAATCTCAGGACTTCAAATGGCTCATGTTGATCAACTAGTGAAGAAAGCCTTTGTTGTCTGGGGAAATGCATCTAACGAATCAGAGAAAGAGGAAGATGGCCATGAAGATGTCTCGATGATGGCTGTCAAAAATGATGAAACTGTATTCAACTCCATTTTCTCACTAATGGAAAAATCTGATGATGAGGAGAATCAGGATGAGGTAACTCTATTTTATCTCAAAAGTGACCTAGGTACTTTTTCTATTAAAAGATTGAGTAAACTTGTTGTTGTACTAATTGACTCAGTCGATGAATTAACTTCTGATAATTTGATAATAAGTGAAAAATTGAGTCTGTGCGAGGATGAAAATGCAGCTCTTAACTCTCAAATATCTTAAGTGAGCATTAGGATAAGTATTCTAGAGATTGATAGTTTGAGGCCAATGAGAAACCTGGTACCTCTGAGGGTGGGAAACGAAAACTCAGTAACTTTGAGGTCGAGCTAGAAGAGAAATTGAAGGCGTCTGAGTCTAAGTTAGTTGCCTCCCTTGAAAGAAACTCTCAATTCGTGAAGGATCTATGTAAGATCAAAGAAGTGTTGAACCACTCCCTCAAATGGACTGATTCGTCTAAGATTCTTTCTAACTTAGCGAATTAGAAGTTCAACAGCAAAAAGGATTTAGGTTGTAGACATATAGAGCCTTCCTATAATCCCCATAGTAAATATGTATTTGTTTCTGACAATCTCGTGTACCCATTGTGAAAGAAATGATCATTTGAAAGAAAAATGTGAGATTCTAAAAGGAGTAAAAGAAAGGCAGGAAAAGTTTCTCAAATCGAGAAAAGGTTATGTAGAAAAGAAGAAAGTACCCGGTCCAGATATCATTTTAGCAAGAACACTTTGCCCCCATAGACATGAAGGTTTCTCATTAAGCCTTTTGATAGTTTCTAGGAACTCCATCTCAAGTGGGTTCCTAAATCTAACAAGTGATTCTTGTGTAGAAGAGAGGGAGCAGTCAGTGCTGGTACTTGGATAGTGGATGCTCAAGGCACATGACTGGAGACACTCAAAACTTCCTCTCTTTGGAAGCACACCAGGGCAGTGGTATGTCATTTGGTGATAGGAAGAAGGGTTTCATTCTCGGAATTGGGAAAATAGGAAGATGAACAGATCATTCCATAGACAATGTTCATTATGTGAATGGTTTTAAATACAATCTCTTAAGCGTATCTCAAATATGCGATAAGGGAAATAAAGTTAAATTTTTGTCTGACAGGTGTTTGGTTACTAACTGTGTAACTAACAAAGTTGTTATGTCTGCCAAAAGAGTCAAAAACATGTATGTTGCAGATCTTGACTCGGTGGAAGGGAACAGTCTCTCATGTCTAAGTGCTCAAACTGACAATGCAAATATATGGCATAAGCGATTGGGACATGTGAGCTCATCCTTGCTAAACAAGCTTGCTGCATGGGACCTGGTCCGTGGGCTGCCGAAACTGAAGTTTTCTGACAATAATGAGATCATCCTTCAAAACCAAGAAAGGTGTGAGCACTACAAGACCTCTGGAGATTCTCCACGTGGATCTATGTGGACCTGTTACAATTCAAAGAAGAGGAGGTAAGAAATACATTATGGTAATTGTTGATGATTTCTTCAAGTTTACCTGGAACATGTTGTTGAGGAACAAGGAAGAGGTAGCTGGACTATTGATCACCTTTGCCAAAGCAATTCAACTGAAGGTGAACTGCAAGATAACAAGCATTAGATCAGATCATGGCACAAAATTTGAAAACTCTCAAATTGAAGGCTTTTGTGCTGAAAATGGAATCCATCACAATATCTCTGCACTAAGAACTCCTCAGCAAAATGAAGTTATTGAATGAAAGAACAGAACACTGGTGGATATTGCTAGAACCATGTTGATTGACTGAGGGCTTGCAATGAATTTTTTGGTAGAAGTAGTCAACACACCTTGCTATGTTACAAACAGGTGTCTCATCAAGTCTGTGATCAAGAAAACTCCTTACAAATTGTTGAATGATAGGAAACCTTCAATTGCTCAATCTGAAGCCTTTTAGTTGCAAATTCTTTGTATTGAATAATGGAAAGGATGATCTTGGCAAGTTTGATGTCAGGAGTGATAAATGGGTGTTTGTTGGGTACTCCTCCACCAGCAAGGCATACAGAGTTTTCAATAAAAGAACTTTGTCTGTTGAAGAGAGTATAAATGTCATTTTTGATGAATCTAATGATAAGAACAAGGATGAAAACAATGAAGACATTGAATTGGAATAGCTGATGAAGGATCATCAAGACAAGGCAATCAAAACTCATGGAAGTGAACAACCTTCAAAGAAAGAAAAAGGTGCAGAACTGACAGAGGAACCTGGTCCTTCCGGTGCAACTCAGGATGGAGATTCTCAGAACCTAGAGCTTGAAGAAGATGAATCTGCTGATGATATTGAAGAAGAGATAACAAGGAAGTCCGGATAGAAACATCAATCCTCCCATCCGTTGGACAATCTTGTTTCTCCACTTGACTCTGGAATACAAACCAGATCCAAAACAAGAAATCTAGTTGCGTATTCAACCTTCATATCCACAATTGAGCCCAAGAATATCAAGGAAACCTTAAATGATGCTGATTGAGTAACATCAATGCAAGAAGAACTACATCAGTTTGTGAGAAGTAAGGTGTGGCACCTGGTCCCATACCCCTCAACATAACCATTATCGGGACTAGATGGGTCTTTAGAAACAAACTTGATGAGCATGGGATCATCACCAGAAATAAGTCAAGACTCATGGTACAAGGATATAATCAAGAGGAAGGGATTGACTATGATAAGACCTTTGCTCCTTTAGCTAGAATGGAAGCCATCAGAATCTTAATAGTTTTTGTTGCCTACATAGAGTTCAAACTTTTTCAAATGGATGTCAAGAGTGCCTTTTTGAATGGGTATTTGAAGGAGGATGTGTATGTCAAGCAACCTCCAGGCTTTGAAAATGTTGATTTCCCAAACCATGTGATGAAACTGGATAAAGCTCTGTATGGCCTGAAGCAATCTTCCAAAGCTTGATATGAGTGCCTATCAAAATTCCTACTTGCAAACGTATTCAAAAGAGGTAAAATTGATAATACTATGTTCCTAAAATCCAAAGGCAATGAGTTGTTGATTATGCAGGTATATGTAGATGACATCATCTTTGGAGCTACTTCAGATTCAATGTGCAAAGAGTTTGCTGATTTGATGAGTAGTGAATTTGAAATAAGCATGATGGGGGAGCTTACTTTCTTCTTAGGGCAGCAAATCAAGCAGTCATCTCAGGGCACGTCAATATGCCAAGAGAAGTACATAAAAGAACTACTCAAAAAATTCCACCTGCTTGAGGCAAAAGTTCTTGATACTCCCATAAGCACAAGTATGAAACTTGACTTAGATAAAAAAGGAGTTGATGTTAATCAGACCATGTACAAAGGAATCATTGGGTCATTTCTGTTCCTCATTGCAAGCAGGCCTGACATAGTCTTCAGTATAGGAATGTGTGCCAGATTCCAAGAATCACTAAAAGAATCACACTTGAAGGCAGCCAAGTGAATATTGAGATACCTAAAGGGAACACAGGACCTGGTCTACTTTTACCCTTCAGGTGACTCTTTTGATTTAACCAGTTATGCTGATGCTGACTATGCAGGTTTTATTGTTGATAAAAAAAGTACGTCAGGCATGGCTCATTTTTTAGGATCAGCACTGATTTCATGGGGTACCAAGAAGAAAAACTTAGTAGCCTTGTCCATATCAGAAGCAGAATATGTGGCTGCTGCTTCATGTTGTGGTCAGTTCCTATGGATCATGCAACAACTCAAAGACTTTGGTGTTCTCACAGATATTATTCCCCTCATATGCGACAACACTAGTGCAATAAACATGGCCAAGAATCCTGTGCAACATAAGAGGACTAAATACATAGATGTGAGACATCACTTTTTGAGGGATAATGTTGAGAAGAAGAATGTGGTGATGAGATTTTGCAAGATAGAACACCAAGTGGCTGATATCTTTACAAAGCCTTTGAGCAAACAAAGTTTTGTCAAAAATAGACTGAAGCTAGGGATGCACAAAATCACCTAATTTCATAACCAGCTTGCATGAAACTCCTATTTCTGACTATGTTAAGAGGGTCAAGTATCTATACAGGTTGTTTTGCTTTTCGTTTGAGAATTCATATTTGGTACCTTATTGTAGGTACACACTCATGGAATGTTGGCTAGAGGGAAGATTAACTCATACAGGCAGGGCCATATAACGAAAGAGACCTGGCCCCCCAAGGTTAGTATCACTTATGCTACACAGTTGTATGTCAACAGTCACTGCCACGTGTCCTTTCCCCATTCATCGTGTCAGTTTCAGACGTCTTTTCACTTTAAATCCAAGTGTCGCTACTGTTCAGGGACCCGATACCCTTTTTGTTTTTAAATACATCCTTTTAGTGAATCCAAACCATCCTAATCTCTTTCTAATCCTCTCTTGTATTCGCTATTCTGTTTTTAAGATTTCTTTCTCTTCGTATCAAAATGACTAACTCTTCTTCATCCTTAAAGCTTCATATCTCCCAAGAAATTGAAAATCCCAGTTCATTCAATTTCTCCATTCCTCCCCTAGAAGAATCCCCTTCCACACCAGTCTATGAAGTTGGTGAGATGGGTGAATCCAACACACCTCACACTGAAATGGTGGCGTCTCATACTCCTCCTTCTAAGGAAGTTTTACCCTGTTCTCCTACATTGGTTCTTTTCGGTGAGAAATCTCAAAACTTAGAGGCTCAATCAGTTATGAAACCTAGTACTGACCTTCCCACTAAAGAAGTAAAAGTGTTTCCTAGGGTTGTGTCATCTACGATGTCCGAACGATTATTTGATGGAGATTTGCCTGCGAGAAAGGGTCCTGAGTCAAACATTCTCGCAGTAGTGGTAGAATTGGTGGTTGTACAAAGTTTGGCCTCCCTCAGGGTGATGTTCAACCAACTTTGCTAGAACAAGAGTTGAGATCGACAGAATAGGTCCCTCACAGTGTTCAACCTATGTTCGACCAAACTCCTAAGTCATTCGACATTGATAGTGAAAAATAGAAGGAAGGAGAAGTTCTCTTGGTATGGCGTAGAAAATGTGTTTGAGGTGCTAACGCCTTGACAGTGGGTGTCCCAGATCTAGAAGCAGTTAAGGATGTCCTTGACACTGAACTCAATAATGAGCCCGCTAATTTCGAAAGGGAAAGGAAAAGACAAGGGAAAGGGAAGATGGTTGAGTGTCACACAAAATAGGACAAGAAAATATATGCCACAAGAGGATAAATGCAAAAGGTGATAGGAAGTTCCATAGCAGCAAATACAATTCAAATGGAAAGAACCAGGAAAATTAGAAGGGAAGGTCATCTTCATGAAGAACCTATCTCAACACCTCTAACTGTTGGGTCTAGCGAGACGAAATTTGATGGCATTGTTGTGGCTGTGGAGAAAAGAAGGAAGAAAACAGAGATTGAGAGGGTCAAATCTGAAAGGTGTCACAAATCAATGAAGAAGGAGAATGTGAGTTAAAGGGCCACTGAGAAGTCTAAACCTACAAAGGGACCAAGTCCTCATGTTCAAAAAACAAGTTCAAGAAAAGGAAATGACCAGGGAAGAGCGTATAGCTGTAATGGAGAAACAAAGGTGCTAAATGGGAAAGTGTTCGACCCTAAAATTCTTACAAAATTTGGTATGTCCATTCGTTTTTATTCTATTTCCCTGCAAAGTTGGGATCATCTATTTGAAGTCCCAACACCATACTTGCATGAACCTGGGGTGCGTGAATTCTACTATAAGATGGAGTTGTTGAGTGATAAGGGGATTATGACTACTGTTAAAGAGGTCAAAATATTTCTGGATGAGGAAACCTTGGGAATCATTCTGGGTGTGCCTGTGAAAGGAATCCGGTCAATTGAAGGTTGCAAACCTTCCAGTGAGTTCACTAAGCATGCTACAAAACGTGGGGACATCAAACGTGCAGGTCTGCCAAAGAAATTTCTCAAAGGGGAGTACCAGATGATGTTTGAATTCATCAACAAAGTATTGGTGCCAAGGATAGAGAAGAGAATTGTAGCATCTGCTGCTGATCTATTTCTCATGGAAAAACTGGATGAACTTGAAGAAATCAATCTTCCTGCTATAATGCTTGAACATATGCATAGGGTGATGACTTGGAAGTCAGCCAAACATGGCATTCCTTATGGCTATTTGTTAAACCATGTGTTCAAACATTTTGAAGTACCTCTTGGACGGGGAGTACCTGGTACTATGAAGCAACTGTTCACTATTGTCACTCTCTTAGAGTGTGAATGTGTTGAGGGAAAGGCAAAGGGTAGGTCTCAGGTAGCAGATCTTCTAGAGCAACAAGCCTCTCTCAAAAGAGAGTTGATTGACCTTACAGTGATCTTGAATGATAAGGAGGTTGAAATTGCGCAACTTAAGGCTCAGTTGCAGAGAGCTATCTCCAAGGGACCTGGTACCAGTGTTGTGGATGAGAAAGAGGTTGAGAAGTTGAGAGATGAAAATGAGCAGCTGCTGATGACAAATGCCTCACTCAGTGAGGAAGTCAAGGCTCTCAACAAGCAAATCATTCAAGCTCATGTTGATGCAAATGAGTGGATGTCTTTGCTGATGAGAACTCTTACTCCCTCTCCCCCTCCGTCCTAAATGTGTCTAGTCTCTTGTTTTTCCTTTCCTCCTATCTAACTCTAGGTGGCAAATGTACTATTTTGGCTGACTACTATGGTCAACTCTGTGATCTAATGACATTGTTTGTGCCTTGTCTTGTATGCTTTTATTTTCTCTATTACTGCTTACTTGTGTATGTACTGTGTGGCCCATGGCCCTGAATTCCTAACGTTTTGCATGCAGTCTGTGTATGTTTACTGCTACTCTTTTTCAATGATGTCAAAAGGGGGAATATATTGGATAACTGCTGTGAAATTAGAGTCTAGTAGAAGATGGGGTTATTGATAGGGGGATCTGGAATTGGCCATATGTTTTGTGTTTAGTACAACTGGGAGGGAGATTATTGATAGGGGGATTAATGTTTTTGATTGCATGAATGTTTAACTCATGTGAGGCGCTTTCATGATTGTTTGTCATCATCAAAAAGGGGGAAAATGATAAGTCTTAATGCTCCCAAATGTTTTGATGATCTCCTCACAAATGCAGGGACCCGGTCCTCTGTAGAATATGTCCGTCCAGGTCCATATGTTATATAGTTGGAAAGTTGTCCGCATCAGAAGTTGGTGAGGTCATCAGTGTACTACATCAATCAAAAGGGGCGAGGTTGTTTGTCCGATGTGTATTAACTCTTGATGTTTGATATATTTAATACGACAAACAACAAATTATTCATTCATGCAAAGAGAGATATTCAAGCTTCAAAAAACAGCAAGGGACCTCATAGATTACCTAATTGCTTTCTGAACCAGCTGTTACTTTGATTGCTTGTATTTGTGCTTATATTGTAGGAATCGTTTCGCTTGTGATAGAAACTTTTCAATCTTGGGTGAATCATTGTAAGAACTTAGTTGAGGGTAACTTCGTGTCCACTACTAGAAAAGTGTGAATTACATGGGGATATTATCTGGGGAAAATTGTCGCAGATAATACTTGCAAATTTTCTTGCGAAAAATTTAAATTCCTCAATATTAGAATATATTACCTGTGAAAATTATATTCCCAACAAATTTCACAGCGAACGTTGGTATCATTTTGCACTAAATTAGTTCCTACAAAATTACCTAGGGAAATATATCCGCAGGAACAATATCTCTAGCTAAATTCCTAGGTACATGGACCAATTTTTTTAAAAAAAAAATTTAATCTGTAGGAAAATTCCAGATTGTCTAAAAAATTATTTTTGGGATTTACCTAGACATTTTATTACCTTGGGAAATAATTGGGGATTTAGGAATTACTTGACCAATTATCTTTTAGATGATTGGATTCTTTTACACTTATAATTTTTTTGGATAATAGACCAATTAAAAACTCAATTAGGAATTGAAAAGTGATTGTAAGACCCACTAAGATTCATTTTCCTCTCTCTAACTCACTTTACACAAACCCACTAAAGCTTCTCTCCAAAACTCACATGGAGATACAATGGTGGAAACGATCTGAATCGGTGTAGCCCTAAGCTCCAAGCTCCAAGCTCATCCAAAGCTCATCTCAAAACTCTTCTAGCAGACCTCATGCTTCTCTCCAAGTGAATTTTTCCGAAGTAAAGGACTACATATCGAAAGATTTTTTGTCAATCTACCCAAAAATTGAGGTTAATCTACAAATTTCAAGCTCTGTGAGGTTAATCTGTAAATATTTGTTTACTGTTTTAGTTTGGATGAAAATCGAGTAAATTTTTTTGCAAATCAAAGCTCTTGCTTAAATACTTGGAGAAGATGAGTGAATGCCATTATTATGTTTCTTTTCTATAGCTTATTGAATTTTAATATCCTGCAAATGATGTTTGTTCTAGAATCTCTTCAATTTGTTCTCATCTTCAAAAAAAAATTAGTTGTGAGTTTATGTTTTACAATTAGAGACGCCCTAATGCATGAAGTGATTTTGTTTGACAATTAGAGATGTTGTCAACACCTGCTACTACTGGCTGTCTATTACGAAAAACCTTAATATTTGCAATTTTACAGTATTGTAATGTATAGTTTGGCACTATCAGCTAGTAGCAATAGAAAATTTTCAAGGCATTTGTCTTGATCCGTTCACCTGAAAGCAAGAAGAAAGTATCATGACATCACGTGAAAATTGAAATTAGTATGAAATTATTGATTAACAAAAAAAACTGATTTCCTCTTTTATAATGTCATTTTGTGTCGAGTTATACCTCTTTCGGATGCTATTTATTACTGACAAAAAATTAGGTGTTTGTTTTGTCTGATGGAATTTAGTTTTCTGCAGCTGATGATCTTCCAACAAGTATTGGCTTTCTAGGTCTTGGAATTATGGGCAACCCAATGGCACAAAATCTCATAAAAGCAGGGTATGTTCCCATTATTACTTTGATACACTAATTTGATGGGTTTCAATGAGCCTTTGCTTTGTGAACTTTATAAATCACTGGACAACGCTGTGATGTGACGTTTGGAATAGGACCAAGAGCAAATGTGAACCTCTTATCTCCTTGGGTGCAAAGTAAGTATATGCCAATTTTGGTTATGCTGCAGACTTAAGTTTGTTTGTGTTGGCCTCCAGGAAATGTGTGTTTAAACTTAGATTACCCAACAATGAAGTAGACAATGGTAATCTATGCTAATCCTTAACAATTGAAAAAAAAAAAAAAGATCTATGCCTATGCTTGTATCACCTTGTATGAGATCACTTAAAAAATTTCTTGACTGTTGTTACTGCTTGTACTTGAGGATAATTTGCATTTCATGGTAACTTGTGGTTCTTTGGATAATTTGCATTTCAAGGTAACTTAAGGTTCTCTTCTGCAGATACAAATCATCCGCTGAGGAGGTTGCAGCATCTTGTGATGTCATATTTGCCATGCTTGCAGACCCCGAGAGTGCAGTGAGTTCTGAGTTTATTTAAGTGTGATTCCTTGTCTTTCTATATATTTGATATGTCTAGTTAACGTCTAGAAAGTATTACCTTATTTTTCCAGGCGAATGTTGCTTGTGGAAAATATATGGAGCTACAAAAGGAATGGGTCCAGGAAAAGGGTATGCTTTAATTTCTCTCCTCTGAAAATTTAAAGGTTTGGACTTTACAATTGTTTTTTAAGCACTGAGTGGCAGTTAAAGAACTCTAGTTAGTTTACTGTTAGTTATGTGATTGAGTTTGAAAGTGATTCTAGTCAAGAAGTGCAGCAAATGCATTGTTGGTTTTGTTAATTCGAAAATGAATTTTCTTCCTGCTGCTTATTATCTTAGATGTCTGTCTTAGTTATATCTGGAACTGTGAAGTAATATGTATCGATGTATTGTACTAGATGAGGTACGTTCACGACGGTGAGAGATCATATATATTATCTAAACAAAAATGAAATGCGAGCTTATTTCATCCGTTAAAGAATCTCCTAGAATAACATTACCATTTGCAACACTCTAACAATTCTCAAGTGTCTAATGCAGGTGGTGTGAGCTTGTATAACTAATGCAGTTTTTATTTGCTATATACATAAGAAATTCAAATGGCTCCCTCACTATACTTATGTTATAAGACGTAATTTTGAGAAAATGGCATCTGCAAGGATGACACAAATTTTTCAAGATGTTAGGAAAACTTGCCTCTGAAATCAATGAAATCACACAAAGTGAGACGTGGCTAAGGTTGTTCTTGGAATCTGTGTGGTGTATCAAGTTTATTCATTCATAATTCTGGTCAGGTTTGAACGTATACAACGCATCATCTTCAAATGGAAGCTTATGATGAGGATGAAGTGGTGATGACTTTGATAGCGTGAATGACAGTGGTTCTGCCCATGACTCTAATAGCGTGAATGAAAGTGAGGATTGAGATAGTTGATAGTACTATTTAGGATTCAAATTTGAGTTGTATTTTGTTTTTGTCCGTTTAAGAATCATAAAATACTGATCTTGCGGGTTTCTTTTCATAGAAATTATAATTATGAATTATATTTTTTGTTGAATGAAATTGATATTTTTTGTTAGTTCTTGCGGGTTTCTTTTCATAGGAATTATCTTGAGCAATATTTTCATATATATCTGCAGGAAATTTCCTTTTGTTTCACAAAATTTTATCTCCAAACGCCTACGGATTTACTTGGGAATCTTCATAGGGAATTGCTTGAGAAATATATCTATGAAAATCCCCAAGAAATTTCATTTTTATAAGAAATTTTGGTAAAAAATTCGCAAGAATTTTCGTTATGTATTGCAGATAAATCCACAGGTAAAACATGCGAATTTTAATTCCCCAGGTAAATTACCTAGGGCTTGTATAAATTCGCAGGTAAGATTTACCTACGAAGGTTTTTCCATCAGATTTTAGTTTGCGATAACATTCGCAAGTAATCAAGTTACCTGCGGATTTTACTATGTTATCCCTAGGAAAATCCCCAGGTAATCAGTACTTTTCTTATAGTGGTCTTACGTCAAAGTCTATATTAATCAGTTGGGCTAGTATAGTGGGCAATGCAGACATTGCTTTGGCTCATTGAGTGATAGTGTATTACTTAGAATGGAGATTAGGAGGTTAATCTCGTGTGTGTTGTAAACTGGGTTTTACTTTGGCTTGTGAAGTTTAGTAAAAGCAGTTTGAAAATCCTGTGAGACATGTCGTGGTTTTACTCCCTTGAGCAAAGAGGTTTCCACGTAAAGTTGTGTGTGTTATCTTTACCTTCACTGTTCATCGTAATTGTGTTAAGGACCTAGTCCCATCATAATTAGTGGACGCATACATTCCAACATCCGTTAATATAAAATCCTTCCGTTTTAAGGAAAAAAGAATCTTTTAGAAAAAAAAAAAAAAAGGAATCACACTTGAAATTATGTTTTGAGATCTTATATAACTCAATTATCCTACTTGAGACTTGTTGTCACAGTTAGAATCATGAGATCTGAGGGACTTGGATAGATATTGGAATTATAAGTACTCCATTTAAATTAGTGCAATAACTTGTGCATTCACTATCACGATCGCCAACAGCAATAGCCATAAAACTAAAAAACCAAAAAATATATAATACTATAGAGAACCTAACCTAACCAAATTGATTTAGTTCTTTAATTTTAGCTAGTCTTTTATTTGTTTTTCTTTTAAAATATGTATATTTTGATTACATACGAACTTTCATTCAGTCATCATGGTCACGTTTTTTGTTAGGTTTCTAGTTATACTCAAAGGAAACACAATTAATTTTACTCCCTCAATATATATATATATATATATCATCTAAAATAGTTAATGCTAATAATATATATATTTGAAAATCGTCACCGCTATTTTTCGAGTGCACTAATAATAATAACAATAACAAAAACGATTTTACAAAATAACATCAACAACAAACTATTAGAATAACTAATATTATATTAATGTGATCCAACCCACCTAGTCACCCTAATTAACAGAATTATTTAACTTACATAATATTTTAAATTCAGCTGTTTGATAATTAAAAATCTAAGAAGGTGTTAATTGTTAAAAATTGGTTGTTAACTTGGCAAATCAATTAATCCAAATCAGTTTGTAAATTTCAACTACTCCCAAGAATTTGAAACTTATCAACTTGAAGGGACCTATTTATTTTGAAGTTCTTGGTCCATTTCTTTTGTAACTTTTGGTTTTCCCATTAATATCTTCATATAAGAAAACAAAAAATAGGCCATAGGTGAACTACCTCTTATTTTAATTATTATATATATAAGAACAATATATATTTTTCTCCATTTATAACTTTTGTATTTGGTAGGTGCACCTTTCCCGCCTAACACTTGCATTCGTTTGGCCGCCAGTCTTAAAAGTTGTAATTACTAATATATCTTCCTAGTACTTTCTAAGTTAACTGAAAACATCCCTAAAGTCGGTGTAAATTAATAGTTTCATCCTTGACCTATTGACAGTCTTAATTTTATCTACTAACTGAACTTAAATACACCCCGATCTTGCAACATGAGTAAAGTATACCCTTAAATTCTTGCCAAGTTTAAGGTGTATTTAACACTTCTCTCGATTTTTTATTAAGAGTTACATGCTCCTATAATAGTTTGAGACCACTTGCTATGTAATGTGGTGGCAAATCGAGGGTGTAACTAAATTTAGTCAGTCAAATAAAAGGGTATGTATTTTTAAGCTGTCAAGAGTGTTTTCAGTAGTTTTCTCAATATGATATGTTCCAGAAATGAACGAACCAAAATAAGAAATAAAATTTATGTCATAGTCCATAACTTTTATTAAGAGTGTATTAATTACTTAATTGATTTTCCAACTTTAGTAAAATATAACATCCATAAAGCAAAAGGTTAGCATGGGCTTGTTTATGGTGTATATTAGTACTTAAAACTCATTTTCATATATTCTAATTTGTGTTTTTGTTGTTAAGATACGTTAGTAATAAAGTTGGAAAATTAGTATGCTTTCTGCCTACCTAAATTTCTGTGAATAATTAAGGTTGGCTGCTCTTCAGATCTTCAATCCCTCATCTTAAATTGTGGTAAAAGATGTTTAATTTGTCAAATAATCTTAAGCATGTCACTTTGTGTAAATATGTACATTAGTTTAACATTATAGAATTTGAATCAACATGTAAACAACGCAACCTAGAAATCAAAATTAAGCTGAGTGTGTAGAGAAAGATAAATTAAAGAAATTGAGATTGCCTTTCTTAGGGTAGATTTGTTTGTTAGATTCATTTCCTTACTAAAAAAGTAGTAGCTAATTACAACCTAATATAATTATATTTTCTGATTCTAGAAGTATTTGATTATTAACAAATGAAATATGGGCATGCATGATGATTGTTTTGTATATATGTTGATCCAAAATGTGCTTCGTATTTACATATATATAATTGGAATTTGCATGTTTATTAGGCTACATATGATAAGAAATTAGGTACTCCCATGAGTGTCCTAATCCTTGTAAGAAAGGGTGTGATGCTTGGGACTTGGTAGTGCACATAAGTTAAATCAATGCTTTTAAAAAAAAAAAAAAAACTTGGTAGTGCACATGAATTTTTAATTGGTTTTTTTTTGTGTGCATGAAATAAAATATGATATATTGAATAATCACACAAAGATCCTCTTGTTAATAAAAATTAAAAAGGTTGAGTTGCAATTAAATTTTAATTAATGAGAGTCTTAAGATTGGAATAAATAAAGGCAATTAGAGAAGTTGTAAACTTGAAGAGAGAACCAAGATGGGTTGTGGTGCACTGGTGGGAGTACTTCACCCTTAATCAGAGGTTTCAGGTTCGAGCGTTGGGTATGGAGAAAATCATGTTGGAGTGCCACACCCGAATGGGCCCTGCAGAGCACGATCCAAATTTAGTCGGAGCTCCAATATGGATTCCGGACACCGGATGGGAAACCCAAAAAAAAACTTGAAGAGAGAATATAGAAAGGAACCTGTAATTGTATTTCATAAAGGCCAAGAATGATTATTACAATTGAATAAATACTCAAGACTCAACATATTTAGGAATGGCAATGGGGTGGGGCGGTTGAGCTTAACCTGCAAAATTTTTAATTCTCCCCTCCCTGTCCCGCAAAATAACTTCTTTTTTATTTTCAACGCGTTCAGCATAGTCTGGCCCCGCATGAACCAGCGCCGCATAATTTTTTTAATATTTTTTCTAGTTAAGTTTGATACTAAAAATAAATTCATTTTTTCATTAAGTTGTATTAATTTAATAGATAATGACTTTACAATTTTGTTTTTAGAGGTCAATCGGGAAACATGTAAGAAATTATATTATTTTTTATTGAACCAGTTTCATTTAATATCTTGAATATTTTAGTAGCTTTAAAGAAATTATCTTAATAATAATACTCTATCACTCTTACATGTAGCAAAGTCAAAATTAAGCTTGAACCCACATAAATCACATATACCCGCAACTTACTCTGCCCCGCATTGGTTTTAAAAAAATCCACTTTAGCCCGTCCCGTACAACCTTAAACCCGTCCCGTCCCGTGTAGCCTTAAACCCACCTCACCCTATTGCCATCCGTAAACATATTCGCTAACTAACTATTTTGTCAATTCTAACAAACGGTCAGATCCATTTAGGGATGGACGTTCGATTCTTTGATTTTGGAAAAATACATATACAACGAACACTGAATCAAATTAATTCTATTCTATTTGATTTTTCCAATTTCAGTTTGATATTTCTAAAATGTTTTTTTTTCAAATGCAAATGAGAAATAAAATGAGGACACCAACATGGGTTGTGGTGCACTGGTGGGAGTGTTTCACCCTTAACCAGAGGTTTCGGGTTCGAGCCCTGGGTATGGAGAAAATCTTGTTGGGAGTGTTACCCCCGAATGAGCCCTGCAGAGTGCGATCCGGATTTAGTTGAAGCTCCAATGTGGACTTTGGACACCAGATGGGAAACCAAAAAAAAAAAAATGAGGACAAAATTATCAAAATGTTTGACCTGAAACAAATACATTCAACAGTGCCAAGTTAAACAATTTGACAAATTTTCCGACAAGCTTATTGCGTGCTTCTACTCATTACCAATAATCTATAATTGGAAGTTCAATACCCAATAAATTTAAGATATTAAACTTCAATCCAATACTGTAATGTAAATGGAATACTTACTATAGTAACATTTTTTTGTTCTTTCACGAGAAAAATAGGTATTACCATGTGAAGTGACTACTAGCTAGCACCGTACACTGCAATGAAAATAGATTTTATGTAAAAGTACCTCGCAAAGTTTTACACTAGAGAATCGAACCATTCTTCGTAAATGTATCAGCTTGGATCGGGTAATGTCTTATTTGCTCATGTGTTTTAAGGTCCATTCCCAATTGTATGAAGTGTATGGGATGTGATATAGGGTCATAAGGGAACTCTAGCACTAAGTCGAGTTCATAGCTTTCCTATCGGCTAAGTTTACGCATGAGTTTTTGCAATCTCTCACTATATAAAGTATTAAGTGGCCCATGACAAATCAAATTAAAGGTCTACAAGTCTTCTTTTCAGTACCATCAATTTTGCATCAATCAGAGTTCAGAGTAAAAAGTTATGCATGTTTTACTGAAACATGTATGGATTGTGAAATTCGGTGATGACATCCCTGCCCATTTGGTGAAGCGCCGAATGTTTTGGTGTATGCCGAATTGGCCCGAAAACCTTCCAAAACTGTTTATTTTGGCGATCTCTAAAGCCTCCTTTTTGTGATCCGCCTAGTATTTTTGGTGATGGGACCTCCATCTCGCCGATTTGGCCAATGGGAATCATTAAAAGGTCGTTTTCTTTTATTTTCCATGTCTTCTTATGTACCAAAAGGGGCATTCTTGATCTCTTACCCTCAATTTTTCAAGTCTTCTTGTGTTCCAAGAGGGGTATTCTTGACCTTGTGTCATGGAAGTATTATTAGCGAAAGAGTTATATTCAGGCAGTAGGTATTAGTTGCATCAGGTGAGTATCAACTCTATCAACTGAAAACACGTGAAATAGTTGTATCAGCTGAAATTATATCAACGTGTGTATTGTGTATTTGCTACAAAATGCAAAATGAAGCTACATTTCATAATTTTTTGGAACTTATAGCTATGTGTCGTAAATACAGTCTATAATATTTGTCACAACGCACAATTTTTCCAAAAAATATTTAATATGTATAAGTAATCTATTCAAAAACCGACAAACAAAAAAAGTTATGATCAGGAACTCATAAACTAAAAATCTTGGCTCGTCTCTATTCCTTGTGATCCGCATGCAATTGTGACCAAAATTTGACCCACAAACTATTTTGTTTAACAAATTTAAAATGGTTTCAAAACTTAAACACACTAGCACAAAAGTATGATATTTGTTCAAATCACCATACTTTTTAAAGAGTAAACATATAAAATTTTAAAAGTTTGTTAAACTCTCAACATCACTGCCTAATCATATCTTACTCTATAATTGTTCAACTTGTCAATTTTGTTCTTCCTCATTTGAATTTAATTTTGTGGTCAAATCTGAATATTGCTGGTTCAACTAAATTCATTGTTTTTCACACAAATTATGTAAACATAAAAGAAATTTTAAATACACACATGGTTTTGAACCACTAACTCCTTTTTCATGTTTCATAATGAGTACGAATGTAGTAGATGATTACCTACTTTGAAATTTCTCAGTCCTTTCTGTTTATATATATAATAATTTGAGCTAAAGATAAGAATAGCCCTTGATTACGTAGTCCATGCTAATTTGATATAAATTTAGCATGTTTGAACTAGTGTTGTTAGAGTTAACTTAGAGATAAAACAAAAGCGATGGCGCCACAGGTGAAAGCTGATGAATTGGTGCCACATCCAGTGAAGGACCAATTGCCAGGAGTTGATTATTGTGTTAACAGCAACCCTTCGTGGCGTACGTAATTTGTGTTACACATTACTTTCTTGATCTCAACTAGTTTAAGACTGAAAAGTTGATTGATTAGTTGGCCGTATACATACATGTTAATTTTCTTGATTTTTATTTCATAATTTTGTTCACTAGTTTTTCTCAGTTGAGCTAGTAAAGCTTCCAGGGTCCTGCATTTTATTGGATTTGCTTACTTTCAATCCCTCTAGTCTTGTGAAAACGTGACTCTCTGTTTCCATTTTCATTGCCTGAAGAGCATGTGTGTTGTTTGGATCCTTTTAAGTGTTATGGTGTTCCTTGAGTTCGGGTTACCTATTCAAATTTCTGTGAAGTGACAGACAAAATATCTAGTAATCAAATGAAACAGATTTGAATTGAACAGAATGGATCATATAGCCTGTGGCGGATTCAACCATGAGCTTGTGGGTTTGGCAGGACCAATGATTCGAGGTCGAGCCCTGTATATGTGTGCAAGAAAACAAGAATAAATTGAGTTAGATATACATTTCAAAATACACTCTCTCAAGAACCCGTAGGATTGTTATGCATTTTGATCATCAAAGGGATTAGAAGTTCTGATTTGATCACTTTCATACTCATGTTACCTAATTAAGCCTCGAGTTTTTCTTTGTTTAAATGCCTAAATGTACGTTGAAATCATAAGTGGAAAGCCAATACAAAATTTTATGTTGTCCTCTTCGTGTGATCGGAAGACAGAGTACAAGCTGTTGACTGTCCACTTCTCTAAATAATATGCAGCGGAGGCCATTATTCTGGGTTTTCAGCACTACATAGTTATGCTGGGAACTACTGTCATCATCCCGACCATCGTTGTTCCTCAAATGGGTGGTGGAAATGTAAGTATTTACTTTATCAGTAATTTTGAAGAGCAATTTGGGTTTACAAGTTGGGCACATGGAGTACTAGTGTACTTACAATAGTGGTTTCAAAATTATGTCTTTTAGGAGGAGAAAGCTCAAGTAATTCAAACTTTGCTCTTTGTTGCTGGGCTGAACACTCTTTTGCAGTCTTTGTTCGGAACCCGGCTTCCTGTGGTGATAGGTGGATCATTCACATTCATAATTCCAGCTACTTTTGTTGCATTATCAAGTAGATACAATACATATCTTGACCCTCGCGAGGTTGGCATATTCCATCTTGTTGCATCAGTTTCCTGTTTTTATGTTTGAGTTTGATCCCTACTTTGTTTTGATCATTTTCTTCAGAGGTTTATACATTCGATGAGAGGAATGCAGGGAGCTCTGATGATTGCATCCATACTTCCCATATTAATTGGCTTTCTCGGACTCTGGAGAATTGTCATAAGGTGTTCATTTTGCAGGATTTATCCTTCATTTCCATCCTATTCGTGTTTGTATTGTTAAGAAAAAAAAAGTCTTATTACAGCGTTGTTTAACAATGTAGGGTCCTATCCCCTCTCTCTGCAGCTCCACCGGTGTTGCTTGTAGGCCTTGGCCTATATACGCATGGTTTTCCGCTTGTAAGACTTCTGATTGTTGATCGCTATCGTTTAGATAGGCCGTTGATGCCTTTCACTAAGTATAATTGGTTATATACATCAATAGTACACATGTAGAAGGCCTCTAGTCAATTTGTAACATATTTTATTTCCATGAAGTAGTATCTATCTGTTTTTCCTTTTTCATCATTGGATTTACTAACCTCTTTTTCATTTCTGTTGATTCAGCTGGCAGAATGTGTTGAAATTGGTCTTCCAGGGTTAATAATACTAATATTGTTGTCTCAAGTAAGCCATTTCTTTAATAAACAGCATTGAGTTTCCATACAGATGAATTTCTTCGAATGAATTCTAATAGTTATGCCAGTAGTCTAATATATGGGAAATAAATGTCTGTGCAGTACATTCCTCACACGTGGAAATTAAAGTGTCCCATCTTTGAACGATTTGCTGTCCTATTATCAGTTGCTATAGTGTGGGCATATGCAGCAATTCTCACTGTGACAGGTGCATACAACAATAGACCTCCACAGACTCAATTCAGTTGCCGTGTGGATCGGTCTGGGCTCATCAGTGGAGCTTCATGGTATGCTACATTAAACTTGCGTTTTAGTTAATTCATATCCTTGTCCTTTAATGGTATTGATTATGAACAAAATGATATCCTGAAGTGGTAGATATTTGAAGTATAAGATCATTGGTAACGATAGAAGCTTAGTTTCGAGGATTTTAGGTCAACTACAATTTGATATTGTGTTTAACTTCTTTCCTCATCGAACTCTTCTCTATAGAGTTCTAAGTGATTTGCTTTGATTTGGTTCTGCTTTCACTGACTTGCGGAAATACAGGATAAAGGTACCTTATCCATGGCAATGGGGTGCTCCGAAAGTTGATGCTGGAGATGTCTTTGTAATGATGGCTGCAGCTTTGGTTTCTCTTGTCGAGGTCTATATACAGTTCTAACTTGGTTCAGGTTTCTCTCTTGCTAGTAATAACTATAATGAAAAATATAATTGTTTTCCTTCGAGAAACAGTTTTTCCATGTATAAGATACATAAAGCTAACAGATTTTTTTTAAAGATGTCATTTATCCTTGTTAGGCACTAAACTCTGAAGTCTTTGATGAGACATCTTTGTGGAGAACATGCTATAGAATTTTCTATTAAGTATTCCTATTGTTGTTATTTCGACAGTCTACTGGAGCATTTATAGCAGCTGCAAGATATGGAAGTGTAACACATACACCGGGTTCAGTAATTAGCCGTGGTGCTGGTTGGCTGGTTCGTAGATGTACCAGCTGGATGATATTTACACTTGTCGTCGCTGATCTTTCTTCCATTGTAAAATTTCTCTGCTTACATCAATTTGCTTTTCGTGACATCCAGGGATTAGGCATTTTGCTGAGTGGTCTATGGGGAACTGCAAGCGGATCTACCGTCTCAGTGTAATACATCTACCCCACAGCATCTAATTTCAAACATCATTTTTTCCTACAAAGCGCTTAAAGTAGAACATTTACTTTGTGCTAAAGCTCTTACTACTGTCCTAATCAAGAGCAAAAGTTAGGTCGGGAAAGAGGGATTACAAGTATTATGAAACTAATTGTTCCAGTCATTTTGTAGTCTCTATAAAGTAAATCATCGCTGAGAATTTCATGCGAGTAAAGTTAAATAGTTGACTACATCATCTAATATTTTTCTCTTGTGATCTATGCAGTGAAAATGTAGGTCTTTTGGCAATGACTCGAGTTGGAAGCAGAAGAGTGATTCAAATGTCTGCAATATTTATGCTTTTCTTTTCCGTGTTAGGTAAGTAAGATAGTCCAGTAATTTAAGAGTAAGAACATTGATAAGCAAATCTCTTGGGCCATTTCTCCTCTTTTTCTTAGACAACTATATTTCTTCTCTTCTCAACTCATCCTATTACTACTTTTCTTCGACAAAAAAAAATATTTACAAGTCCAAATTTGATTGAAAAACTTAGTCGTGGTAAATCAAAGCCAAACACATCAAAAAGCCGACTTAAAATACAGTAGTTGTGTAAGTGTAAGAGATGTTTTTGTCTTCTCAACTTATTCTACTACTCCATGCTTCTATCTCACAAACTCCAAACACCAAACCTAAAAACTCTACTTAAACATACAGGAGAGCATTAGAGGTAAAGTTTTACATCGATTAAATAAGGGTATCTGCAGTGATCTATCAGTATTTTGGTCACTTTATCCCTCGTCTTAAGTTAATCTCTTTGATGCAAAATTCGTTAATAGAAGTATTTTACGGTTTATACTGGTGAATCCATATCTCATTTCTCGTCTGTGTAATTGCAGAATTTCAGTTTGAGACTAATTGTTGAACATTTTTGTCCATGAACAGGAAAATTTGGAGCTGTTCTGGCTTCCATACCGCTGCCAATTGTTGGAGCTTTGTACTGTGTCATGTTTGCCTTCATGTGTATGTCATTGCTTTCAATATTTCTAGTGTAGTCTATATATGGTTCTTCAAGAAATTTCTGCACAAACACCTCTCAGCTAGTTTTTTTTGGTTTTGTGTAATCTAATTCTCGATCACCATTCAGATATTAAGCATGGAAAATAATCAACATCAAAAACTAGAATTTGTGCAATAAAAATGAGAATATACTTGTTTCATTCAAGGTGTATGCTGTTTATTTTGCCTTATATTCTGACGTTTGATCGGTTAATGCAGCTTCTGCTGGTCTTGGATTACTTCAATTTTGCAATCTCAACAGCTTCAGGACTACATTTATATTAGGTTTGTCTATCTACTTGGGTCTTTCTGTGCCACAATACTTCAATGGTTATGTGATAACCACTGGTGATGGTCCCGTTCGCTCTGGCTCTGCCTGGGTAAGCACCACATGTGTCATATTCATTTTCCATTCAATGCAACAAGTTTTATATATATGTAACTGAATTGAATGACAATAATTTTTGGCCTTTAAACTAATTGCAGTTTAACAAAATAATGCAAGTTATCTTCACGTCTCCGGCCACAGTGGCAGGAATTGTGGCATTGTTCTTGGACTTAACTCTTGCTCGAAAACATGTCAACACCAAGAAAGACAGTGGAAGGCATTGGTGGGCAAAGTTCAAGCATTTTGACAAAGATCCTAGAAGTGAAGAGTTCTATTCTCTCCCTTATGGGCTTTCCAAGTACTTCCCCTCAGTATAAATATAGTACCACTATTTTTATGTTTTAAGGAAAGAAATAATACATGTCAATTGAAGTGGCGCCTTTGGAATGTGAGCAGGGCTCCTAAGTGGCGTGTAAACTTTTTCTCGTAGAGTACCGGACATGAAATGATATTTCATTTAATATTTATGTAGAGTATATGCTGCTGCTATTAGATGGTCATAATTGTAAGTTGTAGTCCATGTTTTGTAAGTTATGGCCGATGTTCTCCTTTATTTTGTTTAATAAAACTAAGACGAGATAATTTCAAAGAACTCCCTCCAAGTTTGGCTTGATAACACTCATCTTCTTTGTCGTATGACATTACTATATGCTTACTTCTCTTGTTTTGATATTCTTTTATAATATTACTTTGATTTATATATTATTAATATAAAGTAATTATAACGCTATGAATATACCCTTTTTGATGTATAGTTTTTCATCTAATACTCCATTTGTCCTTATTTATTTGTTCATATTTCCTATTTTAGCTGTCCCTATTTACTTGTCCATTTTGACAAATCAAGAAAGGACAATTTTTTTTTTGCCTATTATACCCTCAATTAAGCTTCTTGAAAATTTCTAGTAAGCTGTAATTCATCCTTTTTGGAACCAGACAATACATTTATTATACTTGGGGAGTTACATAATCCTTTTAAGTTATCCATAAAGCATTTCATTAATTTATGAGGGAAAAATTAAGCATATTGCAGCAGGCAAAATTGATTTGAACAAATTTCCTGAAGAAGGAGAAGAGATATTTTTTATAACAAAATATTTTGGTGGGAAATTTTTAAATGTTACAAAAAATTGTAAAAGTGTATGTTTTCCTCCAATTTATTTCACTTGAATTCAAAGAAGTGGTTGTAATTTTGAAGTGAAAAGTTATCATAAATACAGTAAATAAACTTATTAATTTCCCAGAGCATTGATTAGTTATCTTGAGTGAATTTATTTTGGAATTGTAAATTGTACTATGAGGGTAAAATTGTAACTTCACTATGATAATCATTGCTGCCTTAATATGTGTGTTATTTTTAAAGTAGACAACTAAATAGGGACAAAGGGAGAATGTTCTAGGATGAATAAGACATATATAAGAACACACTACCAAGTTTGAAACTTACTTTCAATTCACTCTATATGTGTTTAAGGAATAAGATCCCTAACCATGGACTTTGCTTACCCATAATTGGACATGCATCACAATTGCTAATTTTTTTGTGTAGTTTGACTTTGGCAGATCAATGACTAGCTTAATTAAGTGTGGCAAGTTTCTCAATGAGACACATATTTGAATGATTAAATTTTTTTGTAACATATTCATAGATCTTTAGAGATAGAGGCAAAACATGTGTTCATCGGCACTTTTAATGGAGTCCAGAATATATACATTTTTCTCTCTACAACTATAGGCAGAATAGTATTTTTAGAGATATTTTCAATGCTATATTCTGTTTTTAGAGATATTTAGATACTGATTTGATTCAAGTAATTGCACGAAAGAAGGAAAGAATGGATTTTTCCTAAAGTCATATAGCCTCTCGAAGAAAACTAAAGGCGTCCCCATACTGTTCCGCAAGACTCTACTAGACATGTCCTCGTGTGATGAGATCGTTGAACTTAAGGCTCTGATACCAAGTTTGTCATGACCTAAAACGAGTCATGAGTGGTACCCCCACTTAACCTCCTAGGTGGGCGAAGCAACGAAATCACACCCCTACTTATATTAATTGTTCAACTTACGAAATACTAACCATAATGCGGAAGCTCAAATCTTATTAATGTAAGGAATACAAAATCCACTAAAGTCTATTAAATATCGTTTTCCGAAACCTGAAAGTCATCACATCAAGGACATCTAAACCCCAAATACTAAGTCTAAGAGTATAAAAGACACCAAAATAAATAAAGTAGTTTGTGTCGGAAAACTAAGGACATCATGCCACAACCGAGAGAATCCAACACGAGCTAGAATAAATAGCTCACCCTGGAATCTAATGTGTTGGAGACTAGCTAGAGCTGAGGGTGAGTCGAAGTTGCGGCCAACTCAAAATAGTTAATGTAATGTAACTTAATGTAAGTGTAGTTTCATACTATTGTATTTTCTGTATGCAGGGAATCAATTTGTATGTGTTAGATCGCCCGTTCGAACCGTCGCACGTGCAGTTACATGCAAATCAAAACATAGTTAATGATTTGAAGGTGAAACTTACATCGATCTAGTTCAATTGATTTAAGGGTACCTGTTTCGGAGTGTATACCCGAATGCACGAGTGTTGGGCGTAATTATTATATTCATTAGTAACCTTCTGCAATTCATTGATAACCATATCTAGAGAATTTTGTAAATAATTACAATTAGGACAATCATGTTGTCTTACCTCGCTTGATTCTCCCCTTGCCAGATATTTGTTGTTTCGGCATGATCTTCTTCCAATGCGTTTTCATTGCTCCACTCTCCAAGACTCTTTGGATCCCCATTCTTCCTATGGCTCCTTCTTTTGAGTTCAGGACAATTCTGTCTAATTTGGTAGGCTTTCCATTGTAATAACATTGATCATCATTTTATGGTAGTCATTATTCCTGTAGTCTTGTTGGGGTCTATGTCTTCTTTGTCGCAATACTTGTCTGACTCTCCATTTTGTAAGAGTCATTCCCTCACTCTGAGATTCATCAACCTCTTCCTCAATGTCAGAAGTTCCAGCAGTAAATATTCAGTGTTGGTGTTTCGTACAATTGTAACTACGAATTAAGTTTTTTTTTTTTTTACCCTCCCTAGGAGCTCCCACCTCTTTTTGCTCCCTTGGTGACTCGAACTTGCAACCTTTGGGTTGGAAGTGAGGGGTGCTTACCATCCGAGCAACTCCCTCTTGTCGAATTAAAATTTTTTCTTTAACATTTTTTGACATTTATTTTTATCGAATTTGTAAGTAAATTAATACTTTAATTATTAGCAAAATTAAAATGAAACTTTGTGAGTCGCTATGAGTTGTAAACTTTTTTGTTATTGGCCTTGATTGCCAAAATAACAATTAGCTTTAGTAAATAAAGTTTGTTCGTTTTTGTTAAGTTTGTTTATCGCTTATATATGCAAATTATTTTATATTCATACGAAGCAAATATAATTTTAATGGACTTATAAAATAGAAATATGTATAACCCTCACCTTTAAAATAAACAATAGAGGAAAATAGTTGATATATGATGTATGTTCATTTTTCTCAATTACTTTGTATAAATTTATCATCTATTTCTTACTATAATGAATGTATATGTCAATGAATAATAAGATTATTATTGTTAGAGCGAAATATAGAAATTAAAAAAAGGCATTGAGGCAAACGAGAAAGTACAAAAAGGTATTTGAGGCTTTTCATGGGACAAGAACATTTTCTTCATTGACCTAACCGAATAAGATCAGCATTAAATATTTTCATAACTCAAACACAAAACTTAAAAATAATAATATGATTTTTTAAACTTATCTACTCAATGATATGGGATACAGACGCAAAGTGCGTGCCCAAAAACTAGTATATTATATTATATATTATATATTATATATTATATTATTAGAAGTGAAAAGTTCCAAAGTGCAAAGTTGGATTATCATTTTCCCTACACTAAATTAAAATGTAATAAAATAATTAATCTAAACAAAAATTAAATATCTAATATAATAGTAATAAATTATGAATTACATAATAGGGGGGGTAAAATGAGAAGTTCAGCAGTCCTACTCAATTATTATGTGTTGAAACAGCTGAATATTATATTCTTTTTTTAAAGATTAACTCTCCTTAAATATTTGTTTTCTTTCTTTTGATGGTAATGGACGAACACTAAAGTTTTCAATTAATATAGAAGTTGGAACGTATTTTTGCTAATTATGAGAAGTTGAAATGAATCAAATTAAGTAATTGAGGAATATGAAAGAGTTTTTATCATTAAAACTTCAAGAATACACTATAAAAACATACCTAATGTTAGTCATTCAGCATATGCTTCTGTTATTAGGCGTTTTTCTTGATATATATTTTAACTTAGGATTTTTCATGGGTCTGATTCGTAAAAAACAGAATAAATTAGACAAGTACTTCCTTTCTCCAACTTCGCATACTACAAAGTACAAACGAATATAAATAGGATCAACCTCGAATCATATATATTTTAACATGTGATTTTCCATGTCAAGATTACACGACACACATGCTTAATGTCTGGTGTTGCTATATATGTTGTCAAAGAAGCAACTTATGTCGATCGAGAAAAACAAATGAGTACATTAATGTCTTGCAAGGGTGAAACTAAAGAGGGTCACCAGAAAACCACCTATCAACCATTGACAGGCATTGTTCTGGCTTGTATTCAGCAGCTGTATGCCCCGCACCCTAAATAAATTAATTCAAGGAATTAAGATTAAGATGCAATGATGTTGGTTTAGAGTTGTTGCAATATGGAATTGTCCTTACCTTAACAGTTGCATATGTCAGCTCATAATCATTTTGTAAATACTTCATCTTGTATCTACATAAACAAAGTATTTAAAAATTATTAACTATTGATACATGTTAAGGATCGATTGGGTGAGTAAGAAAAGCACTAAGAGAAAGGAACCAACCCTGCAACTTGAGCGTCAACAATCCAAGGCTCCCAATCATCTACAACTGGCAGTTTCAAAGTTTCTATCCATTCTTCCGTGGTCAAATGCGGAACAATCATGTCATGGTCACCGCTATCAAAGTAAAAAAATTGTCAAACAGTCTCGACAGGATATATTATGGTCACTTAGAAGAATGGCGTAACATGAAGAAGGTAAAGCTATCTTGGAGTAATACCTATAAATTAGTGCTCGACAGGATTTGCTGGTGAGATGGCGATGATCATCAACGGCACTTGGGACATCATACACATATGACTCGGTTCTCTCCTTACCTCGATAATGCATGCTTTCATTGCATCTCACCCACTCCAACATTGTTCCCTGGGTTTTTTACATGACCATATCATTCAAAGGTTTCTCTTTCTCGGCTGGGGGGGGGGGGGTAGCATTGGACATAAACAGTAGGAATAAAAACTGTATTTGCATACCTCACGAACGTTTAGTGCTTTCTGGACAGCTTTATCGTTTGCCCAAACATATGAGTATATGTAATTTTTTTCCTGGTTTTTGGGTTTAAAAAGTTAACTCATCAAATTCTTGTATAATATACCAACAGAATTAACACAATACATGATGCTAAGAAGGCCTTGTTAAGTGGGAGAAACAGAGACTTACTCGACACCATGGTCCTGGAATTGGAAATACTGACTGGCCATTTGTAGGAGTTTCTTGGAGAATGCTCATAAAAGATTCAAGGTCACACCAAGGTTCTAAAATATGTGTCCCTTGTATGTTCTTGAGACACTAATCACATCCAATGATTGACTATTTAAGCATAATTTAACTTTGAAGATATCTTAATATTTTATAAGTGCAGAACTTGATACCTTACCCTTTCTACTTTCTGAAGATCACTTAGACATAATATGTTATTTGGATCAACGTCAATGTAGTTCCCATTGCAATTTGCTTTAGTGGACTGCACGGTAACACAACGAAGATTAATTGAAGAATCATAATGAGCTGTAAGTAATTTCTAGTTGAACTACTCTTTAATTCAAAGAATTCACTTTGTTAGCATATCTGGGAGGGGGGGGNGGATTTTTTTTCCATCTACACCGTTGTTAACTAGAAGTTAGTTTCCCCAATGTAGAGTACAGAACATAAGCTATTAGATACCTGATAGATCTTATCTGAAATAAGTCCCATACGATTAGCATATTTGACTCTACCATTGAAGTCGATGTATCTATCTGTTTGAGCATTGCCTTGTATATATCCCTACATTCCAAAACCTCCGGTTAGACAGAAGAAGTTAAAATGAGAAGGATCAACAATAAGAACAGCAAGAATATGTGTGCAACTGAACACAGTGGAGTTCATACTTTGATATTCACTCGAGGCTTGTCACCAAGTTCAATACCTTGAGAGAAAGAAAAAGCTCATGAGACCAAGATAACAAAAAGACTTATCTTGAACTCAGGTACAAGATACAATACCATCGTATATTTTGAGAGTAAGTGGTCCAACAAAGAAGCCTGAGTAGGAACCACCAGTAACATATAGTGGATTCTTGAGATACTCGGGATGGTCCATAAGCCACTACAGCATAACAATTTCAGTCTCATGAATTTACTTATGAAAGTTTCATGGGTTAGATGTTTACCTTTTCCTGAAGCATGAGTATGAAATTCTAACTGACATTGAGACATGAAATGTGAGATAAATAAATGTTGAAATTCTCTCACCTTTCTAAGGAAGTCGTAAGTTAGAGTTACAGAGAGGGTATCACTGCAGTTGTAAGCTTCTGAAGTGTTTGCATATGAGTAGCCTGTGCCAGCAGGTTGATCTATAAATATTATGTTGGCCACCTAGAAATGAAAATCAGATTACGCTTATATAGACGAGCAACAATGAAAACATAAGAAAATTGTAAAAGAGTAAGCTTACAAAACCTTGGTCCAAGAATATGAGTTCAACTCCAATTTCGGGAAATTTCCACTAGAATTTGCATAATCAAAGGTTAAAGGACCTGAAAGAAGCATCAAGGTCATTTCTACAGCTTATTAAATTTTTAGAGACAATAATCCAAGCATGAAGGTCATGAAAACAATCTTATTATTTCCTCTTACACTAACGAATACTTTAATGCATAACTTTATCTCTTAGATTCGGAGACTCTTAACCTGAAATTGATCTTTTAGCCATCGTCCTTATTGCTTGAACCTTATGTACATATATTGATACATAGTGAACATTATTTATGATCCCTTCATCCAATCTTGACTAGTTTTGAATATTTATTTGTCGCAATTTATTGACAACTTTGCTATAATGGTTTTATTTCCATATCCGAACTTCAAAGTTAAAACCATCCCGAATTATGTCTTTGGCAGTTACTGAGTGTCAACTAAACTACTTTATAAAGTGAAATTGCTATAATGGTTCCTCATGTTAGCCTACAAATAGTTTTTAATAATGATAGATTAACCAGGAAAATCTTGTGTGCAGGATATCAGGAGCAGCACATGAAAGGTTATCCAAATACAAGTAAATCAATTAAGCAGCTTAAAAGCAAGAACAATTTGTTGTAATCAATCAACAAATCATCACAGAAGTCAAAAAGGAAAGACGATCAATCTAGAGGAAATCAAGCAATCTAGAATGAAGACACAAGAAAGAAAGGACATGCATATCTGGGAATCAAGAGAAAATCAAGCAATCTGGAGTAAAGACACATGAAAGTCGTCATGTGACTGTGAGAATATAATAATGAAATCAAATTTGATTTGAACTAGTCGTCATTGTAATATCAAACCATAATGGCCAAACCGAAATTTTACATTGAACTACAGGCACACTTTGCTTGAAGATCTTTACATAATATCATATCTCCTGATTCCCCATTTGAAACAGATATTTATTACTTTACATAAACCAAAACACTTTCATTTATTGCTGGAACTGGACGGACGTTTTCACAAGTGACATCTCTGAGACGCTGATCTAATATGTCCTACTCTACTACTACTACTATTCCTCCCTACTATACTCATACACACAATAATAATAATAATAGCATCAAAATAGGAAATAGTACAAATGCCTGATCTGTTTCCTATTCCCACTATCTATTCAGTTTCAACTTGCAGGAGAGTGGACTTCCATCCATGAGTAGTTTAATCGATGTGTCATATGCCTTGGATTATCGATGTATCATATGCCTGATTATCCTATAAAACTTTTTCAGTTAAGATTAGTTTAATCGATGTATCATATGCCTTGGATTATCAATGCAAAGTTGATTTAACTGGTTAGCTTTAATTGCATATCGAATGCCCTAATAGTTAAAATCTCCTGTTCTCCATACACAAAACTTAAAACTCGAAAGACCGGCAGGAGTTGTTGTTGATCAAGTTTATGGAAAATTAAACTAAATTTATGATGACAACAATGCCAACCGTCTTAGAAGAATATCATGCCCTATAATTTCTCTCTATCAAATATAGTAAATTGATTGTATTATATTTGTAGGATATATAATTGATTCTAACAAATTTCGATACTTTTTATATCTTTATTCCTTTCTTAATCATCAAGACTATCTTGTATATATATGTATGCATAACTTCTATCATTAGCTTTCATGCAACTACTTTACACCGAGGGATCGGAATCATACTGATATCTTAGCAGCATAAGGGAAAAAGGGATAAAATTGACATACCCATCTCATAAAAAAAGGTAGATAGAGCAGAGCAACCAGGACCTCCGGTGAGCCAAATCATGAGAGGATCATTTTCCGGATCTCTCTCAGATTTTACGAAGAAATAAAACAACTGCACTTTTCCATCTTCTCCAACACCAATGTAACTGATCAATAAACATAACATGAATTTAGTGTCTATTTATATACGGAATGACAAAATTAATACTACCTACTTACCCCGTTTCGAGTGTAAATGGAAGTTTTCCATCAAATCCAGGAAGAGTCTCAACGATGAAGTGTGATGAGACGACCTGAGATACAAGTAGCAGCAGTAGAATAACAATGAATCGCACCATTGGAGATGAATTGAATGGAATTGGGAAAATGAGGTGATGTAAAGCTTTTGAATACTTGTGAAAAGAGAATAGGGGCACTCATATATAGAGGCTTAACTTCACATGTCCGATGCCTTCACACCAGTTAGGACACCAAATATAATCTTTTGAGTTTTGACCTTTTTCATCAAATTTCTATTTATAGACTGACTACATATGGTATATATATTTAACTTAATGACTAAGATTTGACTAATAAAAAAAAACCTTAATTATGTTTAAATTAATTAATTATTTCCCTATATAAATAAAGCTTTGTTTTAATTATATAGATCTTAGTCATTAAGTACAATTTATGCCCTGTGTTAAGAGTCCGAACACTAAAGGATAATTTTTTGTTGCAAAAATGTCCAAAGGGCAACCAAAATTTGAAAATAATAATAGGTATTTGTGATGTGAAAGACCTAGTGATTATCTCTAATCGATGTCCAAGTAATTTTACATCTGTTGAACATCCCATGTTTGATATAACTTGTATTTGGAATGATTCTTTATCTTTATTTCTTCGTAGTTCTGAAACTTTTGCTAATCACGTTGATCAAAACAAATACCTAATATGTATACGTCAGTAGAGCAATCCCCAACCGTTCAAAAACCTACTGACAGTGAGTTTGATCTTTGTAATACAATATTCTTTTTTAATATGAATATATATTCTTCAAGGGGTGCGGTCCAAGAACAAACGATGTGGAAAAATATTATATGTCATGCTTTCATGGTATTAATGTCATGCCCCGAGCCTACACCCTGGGCAAGACTAGCACTCGAGAACCATTGTTGGCCCCAAGTGAACCCTCGGCCTGGCTAGACTCTCAGCAGAAGACTTTAAGCATTAATAAGAGAAATCAAATGCAACTTTACTCAACTGTCTCAAAATAAACTTAGAATGTTTTAGAAATAAACATTTAACTAGCCAAAGTGGCAACGCGAGTCTCAACATAAACGGAATGAAAATGAAAATACTACTGAACTATAACTATCTTTCTATGAAGCCTCTAATACCAACTGAAATGACAAAGCAACATAAAAAGGATCCTCTGGAAAGCAAGAAGGCTCACCAAATGACTCTGAAATGCTCGACTGGATCAACGAAGTGCTGGATGCTGATCATGGTTACCTGTATCTGCATCATAAAACGATGCAGACCAAATGATATAAGTACATTGAGTGTACGAGCATGTGAGGAAAAATCTAAACAATACGTAAGCTTGAACTAGAATATGAAAGAAACACTTGCCTTATCTTTACTCAACTCATGGATACTCAACTCAATGCAGAAATAAAACAACAATAACGATGCAGTTTATGTAAAACATTTAAAACAGTAGATAACATCTCGAAGTATTGGAAAATACAATAATATCTCAATTGTATATAAGAATACAAAACTAAACTCTGTTTGGAAGATTCTCTAATCGACAATCATCACTATGAGCTATGTGATGATACAACGTATCACCCATGCTGCCAGAACTATCCTATAACTTGCCGGGATATAGAACGCCTCCACTAAGTGGATTCACTAAGCTATGCTTAAAATCATTAATGAATCATCTAAAAAGTATGATCCTTTCTACCCACGTTGGCTACATAATTTATGGAGACTTGAGTTATTATGAATTCGTCCCTATATCGGTGCTCAATACTATTTTCAAAATATACTTAGCTCATATGTTTAAAAACATAACTCTTTCTCTGTGATTTGAGATTATTACTCAAAAATCTATATCTTAAAAGAGATGGAACTCAAAACTACTCATGAAAACTCTTTTGGAAATTGGTGTTTCCTCTCATCTTAAATGTGAAAAATACTTACTCTTTGGGAATACTTAGTTCCCATATATCGTTTTAAGAAATGAACTTCCCTCTTACTCTTACTCAACTAAACGCTCAAGTCTTGAAACAAGTTTAAAACAATTGTAAAAGAGTTTTGAAATGACTCGAAGAACTTTCAATACTTGACTCTTAACTCTACCTTGAATTAGAATTATGAATTCAAGGTTATGATTTGTGATAGGAAGGATATTTTGATGATTAAGAGTGTTTTTAGATAGTTAATCATGAGAAACGATCAAGAAAACATTGTCTGGGAGCAAGTCCGCAACGCAGAGATACACTTTAATATTTAGTCGCGAAATAGTTTTGAAACAGTGGAGTCCGCGTCCTCTCCGCGATGCGGAGGGAAATTTTGTTCACTGGGGGAGCAAGTCTGTGATGCGGACTTGCGTGCCGATTTCTACCCGACTTTTTCCTTCTTCATTTTCTAACCCTAATTCTCCTAGAAACGAATGGTTTCTTTCCTTAGATTCGAATACCCAACAATAGTATATGATAATCTACTCAAAACTACCCTTGAAACACTAACACTTATCTCAAGAATTCATCAAAACCTCAACAATCAAGATTATGAAAGATATTTCAAGAATACTCAACAAGAACTCAAATCCATCAACTTCAAGAAACAAATTTCGCTGAAAGTAACATGATTGGCTCGTGGGTGAACGAATCCAACGCTATGTGAACTCACATACCTCTTTAGGGATAAACCCTTGACGAAAGGACCTTCGATTCCGTAAGAAATCTCCAAGAACGCCTTGATTTTTCTCCTTTTCTCCTCTTCTGGAACTATTCTTAAACCCTAGGCGTTAATTTAGATTGCGTAAAATGAACCAAATCAGTTTAGACCCCTAATTAATTACTAAAAACGAAATAACTTGATTGGGTAAGGAACATGCCAAAATATCCCTCTTAAATTAGGGTAACTTTCCTTAAATAGACAGCCCGACTTCAAACAGTCATATCTCCCTCATACGAGCTCAAAAATTAGCAAACTCGGTGGCGTTGGAAAGGGGATTATAAGACCTTTTATTTGAAATCTTATAGCCCATCTAACTCATCATGTACTAAATGTTATGATCGTTTGAAGTTGACCCAAAACTTATACTTAGCATAACTTGCCAAAATTTCCAAATTTACTCTTTCCAAAAATGATTCTTTCTAAGGCGGGATGTTACATTATCTCACCCTTGGGATCATTCGTCCTCGAATGAGATTACTCTAAGTAGGCTAAGGGTGTAACATCTAACATTCAGCTCAAATACCCAACAATCAATATATAACACAATATGTCAACTTAAAATAAATGCCAAAAAAGGATTAGTACCTTAAATTGGAATTTCTCCGGACTCAAAGAGATGTGGGTATCTCTTCTTCTTGTCATCCTCAGCTTCCCAACTAGCTTCCTCAATAAATTGATTTCTCCACAGAACCTTGACTGATGCTACTTCCCTGGTCCTCAACTTGCGAACCTGGCAGTCTAGAATCTGAACAGGAACCTCCTCATAAGATAAGATATCCTTAATACCAATATATTCAATAGGTATGATAAGTGAAGGATAGCCCATACACTTCTTTAACATAGAAATGTGAAATACTGGATGGACCGTTGCTAACTCTTGCGGTATCTCCAATTCATAAGCCAAGTTATCGATCCTCTTGGATATTCTATAAGGACCAATATACTGGGGACTAAGCATCCCCTTCTTACCAAATCTCATAACACCCTTCATGGGTTAAACCTTCAAATAAACCCAATCATCTCATTCAAACTCTAAGTCTCTTCTCCTAACATATGTATAGGATTTCTGGTGACTTTGCGCTATTTCAATCTCTCTTGAATAACCTTCACTTTTTTCATAGCTTGATGAACAAAGTCGGTCATATCAACCTAGATTCACCAACCTCAAACCATCCAATAGGAGATATGAATCTTCTCCCATAGAGAGCCTCATACGGAGCCATTTGGATTCTAGAGTGGTAACTATTGTTATAAGCAAACTCAATGAGAGGTAGGTGATCATCCCAATTACCCTTAAAATCGATCACACAAGCCCTCAACATATCTTCTAAAGTCTGAATGGTGCGCTCTGTTTGACCATCCGTCTGAGGATGAAAAACAGTACTCAAATTCACTTTCAAACCCAAACCTTTCTCGAAAGACTTCCAGAATTGTGCACCTCTACCTGAAATAATCGACACTGGAACTCCATGAAGTCTAATTACCTCTTGAATATATAACTTGGCATAATCCTCTGCTGAATGAGTAGTCTTTATCGGTAAAAAGTGGGCTGATTTAGTCATTCGATCTACAATCATCCAAATGGAATCATGCTGCCTGCGAGACCGCGAAAAACTAGTAATAAAGTCCATATTGATCATCTCCCACTTCCATTTCAGAATCTTAATATTCTGAGCCATACCGTCGAGCCTCTGGTGCTCTACTTTAACTTGTTAGCAATTCAGACACTTATCAACGAACTCTGCAATGCCCTTCTTCATACTACTCCACCAATAGACTTCTCTCAAGTCGCGATACATCTTTATGGAACTCGGATCGATATAATATCTGAAGCTATGAGCTTCTTTCGTGATCCTCTCTTGAAGTTCATCCACGCTTGGCACACACAATCTACCTTGATAACTCAATACATCATCTCTTCCTTGTTCAAAAGCCATCACTTTTTTCTTATGAACATTTGACTTCAATTTAAGAAAAATAGGATCTTGGTCTTGTTTCTCTTTTACTTCAGACACTAGTGACGATTCAACCCCATTCATCACCACCCCTCCTCCTTTATTCCAATCCATTAAACGAACTCCCAATCGCGTAAGTCTGTGCACATCTTTAGCTAACTCTTTCTTGTCTTCCTCAAAATGGGCAGTACTACCCATAAATAATCTACTCAAGGAATCAACAACAACATTAGCCTTACCTGGGTGATAGAGAATACTCATGTCATAATCCTTGAGTAACTCCAACCACCTCCTGTCTGAGATTAAGCTCTTTCTGACTAAACACATACTGCAGGCTCTTATGATCGGTGAACACATCTACATGAACAACATAAAGATAATGGCACCATATTTTCAAAGCAAATACTACATCATCCAACTCTAGATCATGGGTTGGGTAATTCCTCTCGTGAATCATAAGCTGTCTGGATGCATAAGCTATAACCTTGCCATTCTGCATTAACACACAACCCAGTCCAACTCTGGACGCATCACAATATACCACAAAACCTTGCGTACACTCTGGTAAGGTCAATACTGGGCAGTATTCAACCATTTTTTCAATTCCTGAAAGCTTTTCTCGCAAGCTTTAGACCATTGAAACTTAGTTTTCTGAGTCAACTTGGTCAAAGGAGATTAAATAGATGAGAACCCCTCGACGAACCATCTATAATAGCCAGCCATTCCCAAGAAACTCCTAATGACAGTTGGAGACGTGGGTCTAGGCCAGTTCTGCACTGCCTCTATCTTTTGAGTATCAATTCAAATTCGGTCACCGAAAACAATATGGCCTAAGAATGCCGCAGACTCAAGCCAAAATTCACACTTAGAAAACTTAGCATATAACTCCTTATCCTTAAGAGTTTGAAGGATTATTCTCAGATGACTAGCATGATCTTCCTCATTCCTCGAATAGATTAGAATGTCATCAATGAATACGATAACAAACATATCTAAATAAGGCTTGGATACTCTGTTCATAAGGTCCATGAATGCTGCAGGAGCATTGGTCAAACCAAAGGACATAACTAGGAACTCACAATGACCATAGCGAGTCCTAAAAGCTGTCTTAGGAATATCGCTTTCTCATACTCTTAACTGATAATAGTCAGATCTGAGGTCTATCTTAGAAAAACAAGTGGCACCCTGAAGTAGATCGAAGAGAACATCAATTCTCGGAAGAGGATACTTATTCTTGATAGTAACCTTGTTCAACCGATGGTAATCTATACACATTCTAAGAGAACCATCTTTTTTCCTCACAAATAAGACCGGATCACCCCAGGGTGAGACACTTGGTCGAATAATTCATTACGTACTAAAAGAGATGGTAGTAAACATTGTTTGACTTCAAGAGAGGCACACATTGATTGCATGTAGTTTTTTAACCATATTTTTGTGGGTGTTTGTGATGATTTAATAAATTATGTGTGTTAGTGCGAATAGGTAATTATAGGTATTTATAAGTTCAAATGAGGTATGGACCGTGAAATAGAGTTTTTCTATACCTGAAACAAACATCTAAAGCCAAAATTATGAACGTTCGAAGTTTCTCTTATTCACACTACACTAGTCTCTGGTAAAACGGTCATAATGCTTTACTTTCAACATTAAATGATACGAAATGACATTTGAAAGAAAACTCATTGACCTACAACTTCATATGCCATGGATCACCTAATTCATTATGTACTAAAAGATATGGTAGTAAACATTGTATGCCTTCAAGAGAGACACACATTGATTACATGTAGTTTTTTGACCAAAATTTTTTGTGGGTGTTTGTGATGATTTGATAAATTATGTGTGTTAGTTTGAATGGGTAATTATAGGTATTTAAAAGTTCAAATGAGGTATGGACCGTGAAATAGAGTTTTCTTGTACCTGAAACTAACATCTAAAGCCAAAATTTTGAACGTTTGAAGTTTATCGTATTTACACTACACTAGTCTCTTGTAAAATAATCATAATGTTTTACTTCAAATAGTAAATCATACAAAATTGGTGGCATTTGAAGAAAACCCATTGACCTACAATTTCATATGTCATTGCTCACCTAATTCATTATGTACTAAAAGATATAGTAGTAAACATTGTTTACCTTCAAGAGAGGCACACATTGATTGCATGTAGTTTTTTGACCAAATTTTTTGGTGGGTGTTTGTGATGATTTAATAAATTGTATGTGACAAAGGTTATGGAGGCTGAAACATTCACAATTAAGGACATGTATAAAACACTTAGAGGTGAGTTGAGCAAGGTGCCATGGAGAAGAATGATATGCAACAATCAAGGCAGTCCCAAATGGACATTCATCCTATACTTGGCTATACAAAGGAGATTGTACACAAAAGACAGGCTAGACAAATGGGGGATAAACACTGATTCAATTTGCACAATGTGCAAAGTAGAACCTGAAACACACCAACACCTATTTTTTGCATACAGTGTGGCAAATGTGATATGGCAAAGACTACTTCAATGGCTGTCCATCACCAGAAGTAGTACAGGGTGGACTGACAAGATAGAATGGGCAACACTACATGCTAACCTGAAATCAATACAAGATGAAGTGTATAGAATGACATTAGCTGCAACTCTTTATTACATATGGCAAGAGATGAATCACATAGTTTTTCAGCAAAAGGAGAGNTATAGTAGTAAACATTGTTTGCCTTCAAGAGAGGCACACATTGATTGCATGTAGTTTTTTGACCAAATTTTTTGGTGGGTGTTTGTGATGATTTAATAAATTGTATGTGACAGAGGTTATGGAGGTTGAAACATTCACAATTAAGGACATGTATAAAACACTTAGAGGTGAGTTGAGCAAGGTGCCATGGAGAAGAATGATATGCAACAATCAAGGCAGTCCCAAATGGACATTCATCCTATACCTGGCTATACAAAAGAGATTGTACACAAAAGACAGGCTAGACAAATGGGGGATAAACACTGATTCAATTTGCACAATGTGCAAAGCAGAACCTGAAACACACCAACACCTATTTTTTGCATGCAGTGTGGCAAATATGATATGGCAAAGACTACTTCAATGGCTGTCCATCACCAGAAGTAGTGCAGGGTGGACTGACGAGATAGAATGGGCAACACTGCATGCTAACATGAAATCAATACAAGATGAAGTGTATAGAATGACATTAGCTGCAACTCTTTATTACATATGGCAAGAGAGGAATCACATATTTTTTCAGCAAAAGGAGAGGAGCATAGAGGAAATCATAAAGCAAATCATTTAGGAAATTCATTGTAGAAGTAGCATGAATCCTAGACTGGTTTATCCTTAGTAGAAATTCTAGCATAGAGCATAGGCAAGGCAAAGGTGATGGGCTTTGAGACTTGGGATTATGTCCATGTCCTAAGATTCAAATTTGTACATATTTGAAAATCTGGTAATACAATTACAGTTACCAAAAAAATAAATTGTATGTGTTAAGTCGAATGGGTAATTATAGGTATTGACAAGTTCAAATGCGGTATGGACTGTGAAATAGAGTTTTTCTATACCCAAAACTAACATCTAAAGCCAAAATTATGAACGTTCGAAGTTTCTCTTATTTACACTACACTAGTCTCAGGTAAAATAGTCATAGTACTTTAACTTAAACATTAAATAATAAAAAATTGGTAGAATTTGAAAGAAAACCCATTGACCTACAATTTCATATGTCATGGCTCACCTAATTCATTACGTGCTAAAAGATATGGTTGTGAACATTGTTTGTGTTTAAGAGAGGCACACATCGATTGCATGTAGTTTTTTGACTAAACGTTTATTTGGGTGTTTGTGATGATTTAATAAATTATATGTGTTAGTGCGAATGATATGGTTGTGAACATTGTTTGTGTTTAAGAGAGGCACACATTGATTGCATGTAGTTTTTTGACTAAACTTTTTTGTGGGTGTTTGTGATGATTTAATAAATTATATGTGTTAGTGTGAATGGGTAATTATAGGTATTTATAAGTTCAAATGAGGTATGGATCGTGAAATAGAGTTTTCTTGTACCGGAAACTAACATCTAAAGCCAAAATTTTGAACGTTCGAAGTTTATCGTATTTACACTACACTAGTCTCTTGTAAAATAATCATAATGCCTTACTTCAAATAGTAAATCATACAAACTTGGTAGCATTTGAAAGAAAACTCATTGACCTAGAATTTCATATGTCATGGCTCACCTAATTCATTACGTGCTAAAAGATATGGTAGTAAACATTGTTTGCCTTCAAGAGAGGCACAAATTGATTGCATGTAGTTTTTTGACCAAAATTTTTGTGGATGTTTGTGATGATTTAATAAATTATGTGTGTTAATTCGAATCGGTAATTATAGGTATTTATAAGTTCAAATGAGGTATAGACCATGAAATAGAGTTTTTATACCCGAAACTAACATCTTAAGCCAAAATTATGAACGTTTGAAGTTTCTCTTATTCACACTACACTAGTCTTTGGTAAAATGGTCATAATGCTTTACTTTCAACATTAAATGATATAAAATTGGTGGAATTTGAAAGAAAACTCATTGACCTAGAATTTCATATGTCATGGTTCACCTAATTCATTACGTGCTAAAAGATATGGTAGTAAACATTGTTTTCCTTCAAGAGAGGCACACATTAATTGCATGTAGTTTTTTGACCAAAATTTTTTGTGGGTGTTTGTGATGATTTAATAAATTATGTGTGTTCATGTGAATGGATAATTATAGGTATTTATAAGTTCAGATGAGGTATGGACCGTGAAATAGAGTTCTTCTATACCCGAAACTAACATCTTAAGCCAAAATTATGAAAGTTTGAAGTTTCTCTTATTCACACTACACTAGTCTCTAGTTAAATGTTCATAATGCTTTACTTTCAACATTATACGATACAAAATTGGTGGAATTTGAAAGAAACTCATTGACCTTCAATTTCTTATGTCATGGCTCACCTAATTCATTACGTACTAAAAGATATGGTACTAAACATTGTTTGCCTTCAAGAGAGACACACATTGATTGCATGTAGTTTTTTTGACTAAAATTTTTTGTGGGTGTTTGTGATGATTTAGTAAATTATGTGTGTTAGTTCGAATGAGTAATTATAGGTATTTATAAGTTCAAATGAGGTATGTACCGTGAGATAGAGTTTTCCTATACCCGAAACTAACATCTAAAGCCAAAATTTTGAACGTTCGAAGTTTCTCTTATTTACACTACACTAGACTCTGGTAAAATGGTCATAATGCTTTACTTTCAATATTAAATGATATTGAACACCTCGGTATTTGAAAGAACTATGAAGAGTTAGAATTAGAAAGAGTGATTTGTGGAAATAATGTAAATCTGGAATTTTTTTTGGCTAAACTAAGTTAAGTATGAGTTTTGGGTAACTTTGAATGACCATAACTCCTAGATCAGGATGAGTTAGGTGTGCTTCTAGATACCGTAGGAAATATCTTGCCAACGCCACCGAGTTTGCGTGATTCTGAGTTCATATGAGTGAGATATTCCCATTGGAAGTTGGGCTGGTTGGATAAGAAAAGTCCAATCCGGATTTTGGAAGGGTGTTTTGGTCGTTTCCATACCATATTATTTTAATTTTATTTTTGGTTATTAGTTGGCGTCTAAACTGAACTTGGTCAGTTTACGTTTTACAATATTTAGTTAGGGTTTTTAGAGAAGAGAAAGGAAGAGGAGAAAAGAGGAGAAGAAGCAAGAATCGTCAAATTCTCGAAGCTAAGATTGTGGATTTCGTCAAGGGGTGATCCCTACGAGGTTTGTGAGATTTTCATAGCATTGGTTCATTCACCCACACCCCAATCATGTTTAGTTCAGCGAAATTCGTCCTAAAAAGGGTTGAAAGTTTGATGTTCTTGATATGTGTTCTTGAATTTATTTTTTGTTTTTGAATTGGGCTGAATTGAGGAGATCTTGAGATTATCACGTCGAGTTTTGGAGTTCTTTTGAGTTAGGTTCTTGGGTACATTTACTGGGTATCTGAATCTAAAGAGAATTTGAGAAAAATAGTCGAGTTTAGGCGATTTGGGGTTGGAAAAATGAAGAAGGAAAAGTCAGGCGAATCTGGGCACCAGGTCCGCGACGCGGACCTATTCCTCAGATTTGGGGAAATCTCCTTCGCGTCACGGACCGTTCTGCTTCAAAATTTATTTCGCGACCAAATATTTAAATGCATCTCCGCGTTGCGGACTTGCTTCCAGATAGTGATTTCTTGATCTTTTCTCATGATTAACTATCTAAAAGCACTCTAAAACATCATGAGATCTTTCCTATTAAAAATCACAATCCTTGAATCCATAATTCAATTCAAGGAAAGTTAAGAGTCAAGTCAAGAGAAGTTCATAAAGTTTTCCAAAAGTCTTTTACAAACGTTTTAATTTTGTTTTAAGACTTAAGCTTTGAGTTGAGTAACGAGTATGAGCAACGTTCTTTTCTTCAGAGATTATACAGGAACTAAGTATTCCCAATAGTTAAAAATGTTTTTCACATTTGAGTAAGAAGGGAAACACCGATTTCCAAGAAGTGCTTTTAAGCTAAGTTTTGAGTAATTATCTCAAATCAAAGAAATAGTTTTGTTTTTAAAACATATGAGCTAAGTATATTTTTGGGAGTAGTATTGAGCACCTATACGGGGACACAAGTTCATAATAGCTCAAGCCTCCATAAATCATTTAGCCATCATGGGTAGAGAATGATCATACTTTTTAGATGATTCCTTAGTGTTTTTTAAGCATAAACTAGTGGATCCACTTAGTTAAGTTGTTCTATATGACGATAAAGTATATGACAGTTCTGGCAGCGTGGGCAAGACGATGTATCACCACTTAGGTTCATAGTGGTGGTTGTCGATTAGAGAAACTCCCACAGTATTATATTACTTTATATGTAAACTGAGTTATTATTGTATTCCTTTAACAAATTGAGTTTCTACCTACTGTTTTAAATGCTTTGTATAAACTGCACTATTATTGTTGTTTTAATTTTCATTTGAGTTGAGTTATTCATGAGTTGAGTAAAGCCAAGGTAAGTGCTTCTTTCAGATTCTTATCAAGCTCATGTTATGTTCAGTTTTACCCTCGCATACTCGTACATTCAATGTACTGAAGCCATTTAGCCTGCATCATTTTATGATGTTGACACAGGTAACCAGGATCATCATCCAGTGCCTCGTTGATCCAGTTGAGCACTTATAGTCAGTTGGTGAGCCTCCTTGTTTTCCATATGGCTCATTTTACATTGCTTTAGTACTTTAGTTGTTAGGATGATCGGGGTCTTGCCCCGACATCCCACTTTGTTTTAGAGGCTTAATAGACAGTTAGTAGTTCAGTTGTCTTTACATTGTTATTTCATATGTAAAGACTTGAGTTGCCACTTTGGCATAGTTGAATGTTTGACCTTTAAACGTTCTAAATTATTTTATTAAACAGTTGAATAGAGATGCACTGAATCCTTGTATAACGTTTTGAAGTCTTTCGCTCAGTAAGTAATCCAGGCTAAGGGTTCGCTTGGGGCCAACAACGATTCTCGAATGCCAGTTCCGTCCCGGTTGTAGACTCGGGGATTGACAATGATGATTTAATAAATTATGTGTGTAAGTTAGAATCGGTGATTATATGTATTTATAAGTTCAAATGAGGTATGGACCGTGAAATAGAGTTTTTCTAGACCCAAAACTAACATCTAACACCAAAATTATGAACGTTCGAAGTTTCTCTTATTTACACTACACTAGTCTCTAGTAAAATGGTCATAATGCTTTACTTTCGACATTAAATGATACAAAATTGGTGGAATTTGAAAACTCATTGACCTGCAATTTCATATGTCATGGCTCACCTAATTCATTATGTACTAAAATATATGGTAGTAAATCTTCTTTGCCTTCAAGAAAGGCATACATTGATTGCATTTAGTTTTTTGACCAAAATTTTATGTGGGTGTCTGTGATGATTTAATAAATTATATGTGTTAGTGTAAATGGCTAATTGTAGGTATTTATAAGTTCAAATGAGATATGGACCGTGAAATAGAGATTTTCTATCCCCGAAACAAACATATAAAGCCAAAATTATGAACGTTCAAAATTTTTGTTATTCTCACTACACTAGTCTCTGGTAAAATGGTCATAATTCTTTACTTTCAACATTAAATGATACAAAATTGGTGGAATTTGAAAGAAAACTCATTGACCTACAATTTCATATGTCATGGTTCACCTAATTCATTACGTACTAAAAGATATGGTAGTAAACATTATTTGCCTTCAAGAGAGGCACACATTGATTACATGTAATTTTTTGACAATTTTTTTTTGTGGGTGTTTGTGATGATTTAATAAATTATGTGTGTTAGTTCGAATGGCTAATTATAAGTTTTTATAAGTTTAAATGAGGTATGGACCGTGAATTAGAGTTTTTCTGTACCAAAAGCTAACATCTAAATCCAAAATTATGAACGTTCGAATTTTCACTTATTTACACTACACTAGTCTCTGGTAAAATTGTCATAATCCTTTACTTTAAATATTAAATGATACAAAATTGGTGAACTTTGAAAGAAAACTCATTGACCTACAATTTCATATGTCATGGCTCGCCTAATTCAATACGTACTAAAAGATATGGCTGTAAAGATTGTATGCCTTCAAGAGAGGCACACGTTGATAACATGTAGTTTTTTGACCAAAATTTTTTGTGGGTGTTTGTGATGATTTAGTAAATTAATTTTGTTAGAGGGAATGGGTAATTATAGGTATTTATAAGTTCAAATGAGGTATGGACCGTGAAAGAGAGTTTTTCTATACCCAAAGCTAACAACTAAAGCCAAAATTATTAACGTTCGAAGTTTGTCTTATTCACACTATACTAATCTCTGGTAACATGGTCATAATGATTTTCTTTCAACATTAAATGATACAAAATTGATATTTTTTAAAAGAAAACTCATTGACTTACAATATCATATATCATGGCTCACCTAATTTATTACGTACTAAAAGATATGGTAGTAAACATTATTTGCCTTCAAGAGAGGCACACATTGATTGCATGTAGTTTTTTGACCTAATTTTTTTTAGGTGTTGGTGATGATATAATAAATTATGTGTGTTAGTACGAATGGGTAATTATAGGTATTTATAAGTTTAATTGAGGTATGAACCATGAAATAGAGTTATCCTATACCCGAAACTAACATCTAAAGCCAAAATTATGAACGTTCGAAGTTTCTTTTATTCACAGTACACTAGTCTCTGGTATCATGTTCATAATGATTTACCTTCAACATTAAATAATACAAAATAGATAGCATTTGAAAGGAAACTCATTGACCTACAATTTCATATGTCATGGCTCACCTAATTTATTACGTACTAAAAGATATGGTAGTAAACATTGTTTGCCTTCAAGAGAAGCACACATTGATTGCATGTAGTAGTTTGACCAAATTTTTTTGTGGGTGTTCGTGATGATGTAATAAATAATTTGTGTTAGTTCGAATGGGTAATTATAGGTATTTATAAGTTCAAATGTGCTATGGACCGTGAAATAGAGTTTTTCTATACCAGAAACTAACATCTAAAGCCAAAATTATGAACGATCGAAGTTTGTCTTATTTACACTACACTAGTCTCTCGTAAAATGGTCATAATGCTTTACTTTAAACATTAAATGATACAAAATTGGTGGTATTTGAAAAAAAAACTCATTGACCTACAATTTCATATGCCATGGCTCACCTAATTCATTACATACTAAAAGATATGGTAGTAAACATTGTTTGCCTTCAAGAGAGGGACACATTGATTTTGCATGTAGTTTTTTGACCAAATTTTTTTTGTGGGTGTTTGTGATGATTTAATAAATATGTGTATTAGTTCGAATGGGTAATTGTAGGTATTTATAAGTTCAAATAAGGTATGGTCCCTGAAATAGAGTTTTACTATACTCAAAACTTACATCTAAAGCTAAAATTATGAACGTTCGAAGTTTCTTTTATTTACACTAGACAAGTCTATGGTAAAATGGTCATAATGCTGTACTATAAATATTAAATCATACCAAATTGGTGGCGTTTGAAAGAAAACTCATTGACCTAAAATTTCATATGTCATGGCTCACCTAATTCATTACGTACTAATAGTTATGGTAATAAATAATGTTTACCTTCAAGAGAGGCACACATTGATTGCATGTAGTTGTTTGACCTAAATTTTTTGTGGGTGTTTGTGATGATTTAATAAATTATGTGTTTTAGTGTAAATGAGTAATTATAGGTATTTATAAGTTCAAATGTGGTATGGACCTCTAANTACTCAAAACTTACATCTAAAGCTAAAATTATGAACGTTCGAAGTTTCTTTTATTTACACTAGACAAGTCTATGGTAAAATGGTCATAATGCTGTACTATAAATATTAAATCTTACCAAATTGGTGGCATTTGAAAGAAAACTCATTGACCTACAATTTCATATGTCATGGCTCACCTAATTCATTACGTACGAATAGTTATGGTAATAAATAATGTTTACCTTCATGAGAGGCACACATTGATTGCATGTAGTTGTTTGACCCAAATTTTTTGTGGGTGTTTGTGATGATTTAATAAATTATGTGTGTTAGTGTGAATGAGTAATTATAGGTATTTATAAGTTCAAATGTGGTATGGCCCTTTAAATAGAGTTTTTCTATACCTGATACTAATATCTGAAGCCAAAATTATAAACATTCGTAGTTTCTTTTATTCACACTACTCTAATCTCTAGTAAAATGGTCATAATGCTTTACTTTCAACATTAAATGATACAAAATTGGTGGCAGTTGAAAGAAAAATCATTTACCTACAATTTAATATGTCATGGCTCACCTAATTCATTACGTACTTAAATATATGGTAGTAAACATTGTTTGCCTTCAAGAGAGGCACACATTGATTGCATGTAGTTTTTTGACCAAATATTTTGCTGTTTGTGATTTTTTAATAAATTATGTTTGTTAGTTCGAATGGGTAATTATAGGTATTTATAAGTATAAATGAGGTATGGACCGTGAAATAGAGTTTTTCTATTCCCGAAACTAACATCTACAGCCAAAATTATGAACTTTCGAAATTTCTCTGAAGTACACTACTACACTAGTCTCTGGTAAAATGGTCATAATGCTTTACATTGAACATTAAATGATACAAAATAGGTGGCAATTGAAAGAAAACTCATTGACCTACAATTTCATATGTCAGGGCTCACCTAATTCAGTACGTACTTAAAGATATGATAGTAAACATTATTTGCCTCCAAGAGAGGCACACATTGATTGCATGTAGTTTTTTGACCAAAAATTTTGTGTGTGATTTTGTGATGATCTAATTAAGTCTGTGTGTTAGTACGAATGCGTAATTATAGGTATTTATAAGTTTAAATGAGATATGGACTGTAAAATAGAGTTTTTCTATACCCAAAACTAAAATATGAATGTTCAAAGTTTCTCTTATTGACACTACACTAGTCTTTGCTAAAATGGTCATAATGCTTTACTATCAACATTAAATGATACAAAATTTGTGGCATTTGAAAGAAATCTCATTGACCTACAGTTTCTTATGTCATGGCTAACCTAATTCATTACATACTAAAATATATGGTAGTGAACATTAATTTTCCTTCAAGAGAGGCACACAATGATTGCATGTAGTTTCTTAAACAAAATTTTTTGTGGGTGTTTGTGAAGATCTAACAAATTATGTCTGTTATTTTGAATGGGTAATTATAGGTATTTATAAGTTCAAGCGAGGTATGGACTGTGAAATAGAGTTTTTCTATACCCGAAACTAACATCTACAGCCAAAATTATGAACGTTCGAAGTTTCTCTTATTCACACTACAGTAGTCTCTGGTAAAATGGTCATAATGCTTTACTTTCAATATTAAATGATAAAAAATTTGTGGCATTTGAAAGAAAACTCATTGACCTACAATTTCATATATCATGGCTCACCTAATTCATTACGTACTAATAGATAGGGTAATAAACATTGTTTGCATGTAGTTTTTTGACCAATTTTTTTGTGGGTGTTTATAATGATTTAATAAATTATGTGTGGTAGTGCGAATGGGTAATTATAGGTATTTATAAGTTCAAATGTGGTATGGACTGTGAAATAGAGTTTCTCTGTACCCGAAACTAACATCTAAAGCCAAAATTATGAACGTTCAAAGTTTCTTTTATTCACACTACAGTAGTCGCTAGTAAAATGGTCATAATGCTTTACTTTCAATATTAAATGATACAAAATTGGTGGCATTTGAAAGAAAACTCATTGAACTACAATATCATATATCATGGCTCACCTAATTCATTACATACTAATAGATATGGTAATAAACATTGTTTGCCTTCAAGAGAGGCACCCATTGATTGCATGTAGTTTTTTGACCAAAATTTTTTGTGGGTGTTTGTGATGATTTAATAAATTATGTGTGTTCGTTCGAATGGGTAATTATAGGTATTTATAAGTTCAACTGAGGTATGGACCGTGAAATAGAGCTTTTCTATACCCGAAACTAACATCTAAAGCCAAAATTATAAACGATCGAAGTTTCTCTTATTCACACTCACTACTAAAAAACTGTCTAAAGGACGGCCAAAAGCGACGGACTGCGACGCTGTTTTGGTCAGATTCTATGGAAAAGCGACGGAGTCACCTCCGTCGCTTTTTAGCACGACGTTTAGTCCGTCGCTTTTTCACTATTTTATTTTAGAATTTTCTTTAGCAAAAGCGACGAACTTTATTTTAATTTTTTATTTATTTCTAAAAGGCGACGTAGACCGTCACTTTTCTAGAAATTTTATTTTTGAAAATCCTAGAAAAAAAGACCCTGTCCGTCGCTTTTCCTGCAATATTTTTGACAGCAGAAACTAGCAGTTTCTACTGCCCACCTGCAAATGCAATTCAATTCAATTCTACACTATTTAGGCCAATCAAACACACATAATTATAAACAATCTAAATAAAACATAAAACAACAAACTTAAAATAACATTCAAAAGTATCTAAATCACAAATTAAAGACTTATAAAGTCTTTCAAAGTTTGTTTCAAAATTTCAAAAAGTTCATATATGTCCAGAGATCTAAACTAGGGAGTGGGTTCTACATAATAATCCTCATCACTCTCGTCGTTGGTGTCATCGGGAGCCGAAGTAGGTCTACGTGCGAGGTTCATCACTTGTTCTTTGATTTGCTGAACGGTCTCACTCATGTGTTCTTGTTCAGCTACTCTTCTCCACTCTGACTCTGTCAGTTCTGCTGTAAGTTTAGCTATTTGAGTCGACATAACAACAATCTGAACACCGTCAAGTGCCTCAGCTTGACGTGACGATCCAATTCCTTCTAAGCCTTACTGGAGTTATCTTACATCGTTTCGAGAGCCTAGACCATAGACTCTACCCNTTAAATAACTTACAAAAGTTTGTTCGGCCCTTTCCTCCACCCACACATCCGGATCCGACTCATTTTCTTTCTTCCTGACATGAGTCTTCTTGAAAACCTCCGGTTCAATGGGAGTGCGTCCCAATTCTTTTTCCTATAAATAAAAACTGAAATTTATAACGATATATATGAATCAACTAATTATTTATTTAAAAGTTTGAATTAGAACTTACCATCTCTCGTGCAATTGTTCTAATGGTCTTTGCACCTCCGGTGTGCAACGAGCCACCCTTAAGACTGCCTCTAGCCTTTATAGCTTGTTCTGATATTGCCTTAAACTTGTCTGTGTTCCAATATTGACCCAATTCATCAAAAACATGAGGCAGCATACAACTGGGACGTTCACCACTATCCCGAACTTTCTTTAGGCAGATAGATAGTCTGGCAGATGCCTTCCTCTCAAATGTGGTCCCAATGACCAAATTGTACCTCGACTCCCAAGTACACATAGTCTGAAAAAAATTGAATAACGTTAATTAGATCGATAGTAAAAAAGAGTAAAGTATACTAAACTTAACTAAAAAATATATACCTTAAAGTTATTAAACATCGTCTGGCATATACTGTTTGGAATCTCGCTCTAAGAGTGATAAGCCTATGTATAAAATCTTCTAACACAATCTTTTAAAGCCCAGGTAGCATCCTTTGCAGGAAGTCACCTGCAAAACACATAATAAATATGTTAGTTCATGAATAATATATTAAAGTATAAGAAATAGATAAAATAATCTAACAAATAGATAACAAAACAAACTTACGATGATCCATCCGGCTCAATCATGACTCTACCAAGTCTGTCCTTCTGGCCAAGAGTTGAAGCAGTTATCATATCATCTGGTGTAGCACTAGGTGTAGCTATACACGAGAGTGATACATGTCACTCCCTAAGCCTACACCCTGGGTGTGGCCGGTACTCGAGAACCATAGTTGGCCCCAAGCGAACCCTTGGCCTAACTTACTTACTCAGCGGAAAACTTTAAGCATTAAGATAAGGATTCATAAGCTAAATAACTCAACTGTCTAAAACTGAACTCATAATGTTTTAAAAATAAACATTTAACTTAGCCAAATTGGAAACTCAAATTTGAACATAAGCCACTAACAAAATGATGACGAATGAACTAACATCTGGTTGACTATCTATGAAGCCTCTAAAACAACATAAGTGGATGTCAGGACAGGCCCACGACATCCTAATGAACTAAAATGATAAAGTAATGAAAAAAAGGGATCCTCCTGAATGCAAGGAGGCTCACCAACAACTCTGAAGCTCAACTAGATCAACGATGTGCTGGATGCTGATCCTGGTTACCTGCGTCTGCATCATAAGACGATACATGCCAACTGGCATCAGTACATTGAATGTACGAGTATGCGAGTTGGAATGCTAAACACAACTTAAGCTTGAAAGGAATCTGAAAGGAACTGAAGAACTTACCTGGCTCAACTCAACTCAACATAACTGAACTTATTTCAATATGAAGCAGTTTAAAAACAAGTGCAATATAAGGAAAAGCAGTTTAAAACATGATGTCAACTCTGTGTATTTAGAAATACAATAATAATTCTGTATGTATGCAAAGATACAATATGAACTCTGTTTGTATATAAAAATAAAAAATACTGCTGTGGGAGTTTCTCTAACCGACAACCATCACTTAAGAGCTATAGTGATGATACAACATTTTACTTCACGCTGCCAAGGACTGTCCTATACCTTGCCGGGGGTATAGAACCTAACTCACTAAGTGGATCCACTAGTCTATGCTAAAAAGCACTAAAGGAATCATCTAAAAATTATGACCCTTTTCTACTTATGGTGGCTACATGGTTTATGGGGCTGTGAGTTGTCTGAACTCTCCCCCATATCAGTGCTCAATACTACTCCCAAAAATATAATATTAGGTCTTATATTTAAAAACATACTTCTTTCTGTGATTTGAAATTAGTGCTCAAAAACTTAGCTTAAAGGCTATCTTGGAAATCAAAGTTTTCTCTCTTGCTACATTTAGAAAGCGATTACTCATTTATGAAAACTAGCCCGAAGGCTCCTTGGAAATCGAGGTTTTCTTTCTTGTTTAAATGCGTAAACATTTAAAACCCTTTGGGAATACATAGCCCCCATGTACTTTTGAAGAAATGAACTTCAACTTTACTCTTTATTGAACTCAAAACTTAAGTCTTAAAACAAAGTTAAAACGTTTGCAAAAGACTTTTGGAAAACTTTATGAACTTCTCTTAACTTAGACTCTTGAGTTCTCTTGACTTGACTCTTAACTTTCCTTGAATTTAATTTATAGATTCAAGAATCGTGATTTGTGATAGGAAAGATCTCATGATGTTTATGAA
>NC_064286.1:40442488-40555939 GCF_019186545.1 Solanum stenotomum | reverse complement strand
CATTAGATTCTACTCAAAATCAAACCTAAAATGATGGATTCGGATCAAACAACTCCTCAACGATTTCAACGAATCAAGAATTTAATTGAACTTCAACAAACCCATCAAGAACTCAATTTCTAAGCTTTCAAGAACTTAAATTCGCTGAAATAAATCATGATTGGCGCGTGGATGAACTAACCTAATGCTATGTGATCTCACATACCTAGTAGGGATCACCCCCGATGAAATTCACAAGCTAATCTTGACGAATCTTGAACGAATCTTGAACGCTCTTCTCCTTTCTCCAAGCCTTTGTGTGAAATTCACTTTTCTAAAACTGACTAAAATCAGACTTTACCCCAATTAAACTCTTAAAAACGAATTAGAATAATTAGGTAGGGAAAAGACTATATTACCCTTCCAAAATTCGGATTTGGACTTTCCTAATTCCAACAACCCAACTTCCAAAGGGAATATCTCACTCATACAAACTCAGAATCGCGCAAACTCAGCGGCGTTGGAAAGATCATTCTAAGATATTTCCTACCATATCTGGAAGTAGCTCTAACTCATTCTGAACTAGAAGTTATGGCTGTTTGAAGTTGGCCAAAACTCAACTTTTCCTAACTTAAACAAATTTCCAGATTTTCATTATTTCCAAAAATGACTATTTCCAGTTCTTAGCTTCTTCCTATCTATTTCAAATTGCGAAATGTTGCAATATCTCCCCCTTGGGAACATTCGTCCTCGAATGAAATTACTCTTACTAGGTTAAGGGTGTAACATGCAAAATTCAGCTCAAACACCCACAAGCAAATGCGAAACAACATGCCATCTTATAAATAAATACTAAGAAATAATTAGTACCTTAATTCGGAACTCCTCCGGATTCGAGGAGATGTGGATATCTCTTCTTCATATCCTTATTAGCTTCTCAAGTAGTTTCTTCGACAAATTGGTTCCTCCAAAGGACTTTGACTGATGCTACCTCTTTTGTTCTTAACTTGCGAACTTGGCGATCTAGAATTTGAACCGGAATCTCTTCATAAGATAAACTATCTTTGATCCCAATATGCTCAGTTGATATTATCAATGAAGGATCGCCCATGCACTTCTTCAACATGGAGACATGAAATACTGGATGAACCGCGGCTAAGTCTTGTGGTAGCTCCAACTCATAAGCTACATTACCTACCTTTTTCGATATTCTGTAAGGGCCAATATAACGGGGACTAAGCTTTCCCTTCTTACCAAACCTCATAACACCCTTCATGGGTGAAACTTTCAAGTAACCTCAATCATCTACTTCAAACTCTAACTCTCTCCTCCTACCATCAGTGTAGGATTTCTGACAACTTTGGGCTGTTTTCAATCTCTTTTGAATAACTTCCACTTTCTCCATAGCTTGACAAACTAAGTCCGATCCTATTAACCCAACTTCACTAACTTCAAACCATCCAATAGGAGATCTACATCTTCCCCCATAAGGAGCTTCGTAAGGAACCATTTGGATGCTAGAGTGGTAACTATTGTTGTAAGCAAACTCAATGAGAGATAGGTGATCATCCCAATTACCCTTGAAATCAATCACAGAATCTACCTGATACCTCAAACACTATCTCCCCTGGTTCCAAAAGCCAATACTTTTTTATTATGAAACTTTGCCTTTATTCAAGCAACAAAGGATCTTGGTCTTGCTTCTCTTTTACTTTGGACACTAATGATGATTCAGCCCCATTCGTCACCACTACTCCTCGTTTTATGGAATCTATTCGTCGAACTCCTAGCCTTGCAAGTCTATGCACCTCTTTCGCTAACTCTTTCTTACCTTTCACAAAATGGGCGGTACTACCCATAGATAATCTACTCAAGGCATCAACAACAACATTNTTCTAACCACCTTCTCTGTCTGAGATTAAACTCTTTCTGACTAAATATATACTGAACACTCTTGCGATCAGTGAACACATCCACATGAAAACCATAAAGATAATGACACCATATTTTCAATGCAAATACTACAACAACCAACTCTAAGTCATAGGTTGGGTAATTCTTCTCATTAACTTTTAACTATCTGGATGCATAAGCTATAACCTTGTCATTCTGCATTAATACGCAACCCAAACCAACTCTAGATGCATCACAATACACCACAAAACAATGAGTACCTTATGGTTAGGTCAAAACTGGGGCAATAGTCAATTTCTCACAAGCTTCAGACCTTTGAAACTTCACTGTCTTCTGAGTCAATTTGGTCAAAGGGGATGAAATAGGCAAGAACCCCTCTACAAACCTTCTATAATAGCCAGCCAAACCCACGAAAATCCTAATATCAGTTGGAGATGTGGGTCTAGGCCAATTCTACGCTGCCTCAATTTTCTGAGTATCAACTTTAATTCCCTCTCCAGACATAATATGGCCTAAGAAGGCCAGAGACTCAATCCAAAACTCACACTTAGAGAACTTGACATATAACTCCTTATCCTTTAGAGTTTGGAGAACTATTCTGAGATGACTAGCATGNTATAACCTTGCCATTCTGTATTAATACGCAACCCAAACCAACTTTAGATGCATCACAATACACCACAAAACAATGAGTACCTTATGGTTAGGTCAAAACTGGGGCAATAGTCAATTTCTCACAAGCTTCAGACCTTTGAAACTTCACTGTCTTCTGAGTCAATTTGGTCAAAGGGGATGAAATAGGCGAGAACCCCTCTACAAACCTTCTATAATAGCCAGCCAAACCCAAGAAAATCCTAATATCAGTTGGAGATGTGGGTCTAGGCCAATCCTACGCTGCCTCAATTTTCTGAGTATCAACTTTAATTCCCTCTCCAGACATAATATGGCCTAAGAAGGCCAGAGACTCAATCCAAAACTCACACTTAGAGAACTTGGCATATAACTCCTTATCCTTTAGAGTTTGGAGAACTATCCTGAGATGACTAGCATGATTTTCCTCATTCCTCGAATAGATTAGTATGTCATCAATGAACACGATAACAAACATATCTAAATAAGGATTGAATACTCTATTTGTAAGGTCCATGAACACTGCAGGCGCATTGGTTAAGCCGAACGACATGACTAGAAACTCATAATGACCATAACGGGTCCTGAACGTTGTCTTTGGAATATCACATTCCCTTACCCTCAACTGATGGTAGCCTGATCTAAGGTCTATCTTCGAGAAACATGAAGCACCCTGAAGCTAATCGAAAAGATCATCAATTCTCGGAAGAGGATACTATTCTTGATTGTAACCTTGTTCAACTGACGGTAATCTATACACATCCCAAGGGAACCATCTTTCTTCCTCACAAATGGGACCGGACCGCCCCAAGATGAGATACTTGGTCGAATGAAACCTTTCTCTAAAGGATATTTCAACTACTCTTTTAACTCTTTCAACTCTGCTAGTGCCATGCAATATGGTGGAATAGAGATAGGACTAGTATCTGGAAGAATATCTATACCGAAGTCTATTTCTCTCTCAGGAGGGACTCCAGGAAAATCATTAGGAAAGACTTCTGGAAACTCTTTTACTACTGCAACTGACTGAATATGAGGTATCTCAACACTAGAGTCATTAACTCAGACTAAGTGATAGACATACCCCTTGGAAACTAAATCTCTTGCCTTAAGGTATGAAATAAAATGACCCTTAGGCAATGTTGAACTGCTCTTCAACTTTATAACTGGTTCACTGGAAACTGGAACTTGACTACTCAAGTTCTACAATCTATTGATGCATAACAGGAATAAAGCCAGTCCATACCTAAAATGACATTAAACTATACCATATCTAACTCAACTAAGTCAGCCATGGTACTTTTGTGATTGACGGAAATGGGACAATCACGATAGACTCTTTCTGCTAGAATAAAATCACCAACAGGTGTAGAAACACTGAATGGTTCACTAAGTTGCTCAGGAATAACATCAAAATTCATAGGAACATAAGGAGTTACAAAAGATAAACTCGCCCCTAGGTCTAGCAAAGCATAAACAGTAAAGTCAAAGACTTGGATCATACTAGTGACAACATTTGGAGAGTTCTCGTGCTCTTGCTGATTAGTGATTACATAAAGGCGGTTTGCTCCTTCGCCAGTACCGGAAGTAGCTCCTCTAGGTGCAGTCTTGTCTAGTGGAGCAACGATGAATATTGGGCTCTATTGCCCCTATTACCATTACCTTGTATGTTCTTAGGATACTCCCTCATAAAATGACCGTTCTGACCAAACTTGAAACAACCAGTAGAGCCCTCACGACAAATACCTGAGTGGTTTCTATAAAATAGTCTTTCTTTGTGCTATTATAGATTTGTGACAAATTTCTGCAAATATATTATTGTTAAGTCTATTTTGCCTATGTTCTAATTCTTGTCGTTTTTCTATAATTATTTCATTAAGTTTTTGTCTATATTCGTTATTCTTGCTATTCATTGTATTTTTAAGTATTGAATATATTTATATTCTATTTTGGATATATTATCTATTAATTGATCTAATTTTTCGTTATCAGTCTTTGTGATATTAAGTTGTTTATATTTCGGATATAATTTATTTAATTCTCTTCTTATTTTTCTTAATTTTCTACTCGTATGTTTCTTACCGTATTTCTTATTATCCATAGCTCTGATACTATTTTTCGTTGCGGAATTGGTAACTGAGGAATTCATAGAAGTGGTAGTGTGGTAGGTGGTAGTATGGTAGGTGAGTATTTTATTTTAAAGATTTTATTATAATATTTTTTGTTAAGTGTCTTAATCTTGATATCTCTTTTAATTTTATTTTTTGGTAGTGTGAACATCATGGTAAAATGTAATAATATTTATTGTAATATTCTTCCGATAGTTGTTTTAATCTGAATATTTCTTTAATATTATTTATGATGTATTCTAGTATAACATATCTTCGGTTCTTTGGTACATATATAAATTTTCCTCCATTAATTGTTCTAATAGTTTTATATTTTCCATAGATTTTATCCAATATTGTAAATATTCGTAGTTCATTTTAATCTGAATTTATTTCTAAATCATACCATTCTATTTTTTTGAAGTCTAAATCATGTAGGTCTATTTCATACCATTCTTGAATTAATATATCTTCTGATTCGTAATCATTAAATATTTTTTCCCATATTATTCTTCTTAATTCGATTATTTCTATATTTCTAAGTACATATAAGATTAAAGCTTCGTAGTTTTTTATCATTTCATCATCCATGTATGTAGTCATGTTCTTTATTATGCAACTTAGCACATGTAGGAGGCTTTCTACCCCTTTGTGCCATACTGCCTTGAGAATAGGTAGGTTTAGCTCTGAAACTCTATGAATTCTGACTATTGTACTCACCTTTGTTCTTAGGTGCAGGTGCACTAGCAGATGATGGGGCAGGTCCCTTCTGTTTCTGTTGGAAGGAAGACCCGTTCACACTACTCTTTTGTTGCCTGAACTCGTTCCCTGATGTCTTGGCCCTCTTATTCTTAAACTTTTCTCTATCCTTCAGCTTATCCTCCTCAACTCATTGCACATGAATCATTAGCCTTGCTATGTCCATATCCCCTATTAGCATCGCTACCTTGCCTTCCTTGCTTGACTTACGAGACAATCCAGCAACAAGTAAACTAATCCTGCTCTTCATGTCAGCAACCATCTCCGGAGCATAGTGGGAAAGTTGTGTGAACTTCAGACTGTACTCATGAACACTCATACACTCCGGATTAAGGTTGAGAAACTCTCTTATCTTTGCCTCTAGCAACTCACGAGGAAAGAAACGCCCCATGAGAGCACTCTCAAACACATCCCAACTCACTATTGGCGCATCCTCATCCCTATTTGTTTTCAATTGGTCGAACCAGATTCTAGCGACACCCTTCATTTGGTATGCAACTAGTTCCACCCTGTCAGCACTAACAACATGCATAATCTCAAAAGCTTTCTTAAGCTCTTCAAAAAAGTTCTCCGGATCCTTTGTGACACTTGAACCTGTGAAGCTTGGTGGGTTCATCCTTAAAAACTCACGGATCCTTGAAGTATCAGCCACTTCCTGTCGATTATCTCTCTGTCCAACTTGATGGGTCACAACTTGACTTAACATTCGGATAGCTTCACAGAATTTTTCCTTGGTGACCTCTCATTGGGGTTGCACTTCGGGTGCATTAGGTACCCCTTGTTCCTCGACATTTCTCCTAGCAGGAGAACCTCAGACAACTCTTCGTGGAGGCATGATTATTTGAAAACATGCGCAAGAACAAATTAGAGGGAAACTTTTTAGNTTGCACTTCGGGTGCATTAGGTACCCCTTGTTCCTCGACATTTCTCCTAGCAGGAGAACCTCAGACAACTCTTCGTGGAGGCATGATTATCTGAAAACATGCGCAAGAACGAATTAGAGGGAAACTTTTTAGAGATCAAACTCTAATGTACGAAATGAGTTTGAAAGAAGTGAGAAATTATCCTAAGTGTTGAAGCCTCCTAATTATAGATATGGCGCGCTTCACACCGATAACTAGGACTCTACAGACACGACTTCGTAGACTCCCTAGGACTCTTGAACTCTGAGCTCTGATACCAAATTTGTCATGCCCCGAGCCTACACCCTGGGAGTGGCCGGCACTCGAGAACCATTGCTAGCCCCAAGTGAACCCTTGCCTGGCTTACTTACTCAGCCAAAGACTTGAAGCATTAAGAAAAGGATTCATATTCTAAATAACTCACCTGTCTCAAACTGAACTCATAATGTTTTAAAAATAAACATTTAACTTAGCCAAAATGGCAACTCAAATCTGAACATAAGCCAATAAAAAAATGATGACGAATGAACTAACATCTGACTGACTATCTATGAAGCCTCTAAAACAACTGAGATGGATGTCGGGACAAGCCCACAACATCCTAATGAACTAAAATAATAAAGTAATGAAAAAGGGGGATCCTTCGGAATGCAAGGAGGCTCACAAAAAACTCTGAAGCTCAACTGGATCAACGATGCGCTGGATGCTGATCCTGGTTACCTGCGTCTGCATCATAAGACGATGCAGGTCAACTGGCATCAGTACATTAAATGTATGAGTATGCAAGTTGGAATGCTAAACACAACTTAAGCTTGAAAAGAATCTGAAAGGAGTTGAAGAAATTACCTGGCTCAACTCAACTCAACATAACTGAACTCATTTCAATATAAAGAAGTTTAAAAACAAGTGCAATATAAGGAAAAGCTGTTTAAAGCATGATGTAAACTCTGTGTATTTAGAAATACAATAATAACTCTGTATGTATGCAAAGATACAATATGAACTCTATTTGTATATAAAAATACAAAATACTGCTGTGGGAGTTTCTCTAACCGACAACCATCACTTAAGAGCTATAGTGATGATAAAATGTTTTACCTCACGCTGCCAAGGACCGTCCTATACCTTGCCGAGGGTATATAACCTAACTCACTAAGTGGATCCACTAATCTATGCTAAAAAGCACTAAAGGAATCATCTAAAAAGTATGACCCTTTTCTACCCATGGTGGCTACATGGTTTATGGGGCTGTGAGTTGTCTGAACTCTCCCCCATATCGGTGCTCAATACTTCTCCCAAAAATATAATATTAGTTCTTATGTTTAAAATCATACTTCTTTCTGTGATTTTAGATTAGTGCTCAAAAACTTAGCTCAAAGGCAATCTTGGAAATCAAAGTTTCCTCTCTTGCTTCATTTAGAAAGCGATTACTCTTTTATGAAAACTAGCCCGTAGGCTCCTTGGAAATCGAGGTTTTATTTCTTGTTTAAGTGCGAAAACATTTTAAACCCTTTGGGAATACATTGCCCCATGTACTTTTGTTCAACTTTACTCTTTACTGAACTCAAAACTTAAGTCTTAAAATAAAGTTAAAACGTTTGCAAAAGACTTTTGGAAAACTTTATGAATTTCTCTTAATTTGACTCTTAACTTTCCTTGAATTAAATAAATGGATTCAAGGATAGTGATTTTTGATAGGAAAGATCTCATGATGTTTAGGAACGAATTTAGATAGCTAAACATGAGAAAAGACTAAAAATCAATATTTTAGGGTGGGTACGCGACGTGGAGAAGCATTTAAATTTTAGTTTCAAAAATAACTTTTGAGGTAGAATGGTCCGTGATCACTCCGCGGCGTGAACTGATTTTTCCCAAAACTGGGGACTAGCTCCGCGACGCGGAGGCACTGCCAAATTTTGACCGATGAAATTTCTTCTTCATTTTCCAGCTCTAAACCCTCTAAAATCCATGGGTTCTTTTCCCAAACAGTTAGAATCAATTACATGCGCAAAGTTCATCAGATTCTACTCAAAATCAAACCTAAAATCACGGATTCGGATCAAACAACTACTCAACCATTTCAACGAATCAAGAATTTAATAGAACTTCAACAAACCCATGAAGAACTCAATTTCTAAGCTTTCAAGAACTTAAATACACTTAAATAAGTCATGATTAGTGCGTGGGTGAACTAACCCAATGCTATGTGATCTCACATACCTTTTAGGGATCACCCCCGACGACATCCACAAGCTAATCTTGAACGTTCTTCTCCTTTCTCCAAGCCCTAGCGTGAAATTCACTTTTCTAAAACTGACTAAAATCAAAATTTACCCCAATTAAACTCTTAAAAATGAATTAGAATAATTAGGTGGGGAAAAGACTAAATTACCCTTCCAAAATTCGGATTTGGACTTTCCTAATTCCAACAACCCAACTTCCAAATGACATAACTCACTCATACAAACTCAGAATCACGCAAACTCAGCGGCGTTGGAAATATCATTCCAAGATCTTTCTTACCATATCTGGAAGTACCTCTAACTCATCCTGAGCTAGAAGTTATGACCATTTGAAGTTGGCCAAAACTCAACTTTTCCTAACTTGAACAAATTTCAGATTTTCATTATTTCCAAAAATGACTATTTCCAGTTTTTAGCTTCTTCGTAGATATTTAAAATTGAAAGATATTACAATACATCAGGATGCACAAAACGCTAAGTCAGTGGAGGTGTACCGGCCATAGCGTCTGATTGCTCGCTACTAGAATCACAATCTTCATGGTAGATAACTGAGGAGATGTACCTGTGGGATATGAAGTACCTGTCGATAAGGGTCATGCTCGATAAATAGCCTGTAAAGGTAGGTCCTCGTAGCATCGTGAATGAAATGCCTGTGAAGTAGAGAAAGTACCAACTAGTTGACGGTTATTAGGATAATATTGTCGAGAATCTGCCGTAACAAATGAAACAACAAATTAATGAGTATCATGGCTGATGCGCTCTGGCACAGAAGAAATAGATCCTGCATTATCCTCAGGATCTATGGGTCTCCTAGACTTCTTATTCTTTGCTTGTTTAGTTTGGCTAACTCTAAGATGCTCGCGATGTCTATTACCGTCACCGCCTGATGACATCTGTATACAAATTTACATTTATAATATATATAAATATCATAAATTAAATAAAATTAGCAAAATACACTAACTTACATATATATACTAGCTAGCTTTAATTCTACACTATTCCTTCTTGCTTGTTTCAATTGCATCATTCTCCCATTCTTCCTCCTCAGTTCTTTCATTTTCATTATCGTCCCATTCTTCGTCATCAAATGATTCATTTTCCTCATTCTCAGATATTTCTTCCTCAACATTCAGTATCTCATCATAAGATACTTCTTCTAATATGTGTTGAGGATGTTGTAGTGTGGTTTCCAATTCAACATCAACTTGTTGTTGAACAATTGCAACATCATTTTGATACGCTACATCTAAGACATTGTCAATTTCAATTCTTCCCACATACTTACTTTTTATAACAACCCACCAATCAGCTTTGTCTCTACGCAATGGATATGGAGCGTAATACACTTGTTTAGCATTTTGTGCAATAATAAAAGGATCACAACTTCTATATTTCCTGGTGTGCCTAACTTCAATTATATTATGTTGATGGTCCACCTTTGTGCCTCTATGTGATGGGTCAGACCACTCACACCGAAACAATACAATCTTCTTCTTAGGCCAACCTGAATACCTCAGTTCAATAATCTCATGAATGACACCTTAATATTCAATAGTTTGGCCAGTACCATCAAAATCACCTTGTATGTAGACACCGCCATTATTTGTTTTCTTGTTCCTAGAAACTTCTTCAGTTTGAAACTTAAAACCATTGACACAATACTTATTCATTGTTAGTACTTGAGATTCAGGTCCAAGTGCTACTTCTTTCTCTAATTGTAAATGTTGGACACTTGAGTATTCACCGTAAACCTACATGATTGTTATTTCAAGTAAAATAATTTAGTATAACATAAATATATTATATATTAAATACTTAGTGATTGCACACTTACATAGTTCCTCAGCCAGTTGGAAAATTCTGTATTGATGGCTTCACTATCCCATGTGTTGACGAACAAGTTGATCATTTTATATTCAAGTATATTGTTAGTTAATGAACACTTATTAGTATGTAATTTGATAACATATTTTTTAGCACTTACTTCACGTATGGTTGAATCTCTGGACAATTAAGCAAAATATGTGTCACAACTGATTGCATTTCCATATCAGTGAATCCTCGCTTTCCACGCTTTTTAGATCCTCGCCATTTTGATTAAAAATTGATATCGGTGGAAATAAAGGATCAATATCGCCTTCATCATTGCGATTGGGCCTGTTTCTCCTACATGACACATCATCACCAAAGTAAAAAGAATAAAAATCACCAGTTTCTCTCCCAATATGACCTTGAACAACTGATCCTTCGACCATTCCCGTTTGCTTTGAACTGCCAATTTTTCTGCATGTATATATGTATATATATCTTAATAAAAGACTTGGTGAATATAAATAACTTAGTGAATGTTTCAAATGGATACATCCATCTAGTTTGAACCGGACCTCCGAGGCGGGCCTCTTGTATAAGGTGAATTGGAAGATGCTCCATCACATCAGAGAAACCACATATAAATATCTTCTCCAACTTAGTAGTAGTAACAAGAATATTTTTCTCCATCATGTTTAAACTACTCTCCAACGACTTTCCAGAACACAAATTTTTAGAAAAAAGACTTATCTCTGTGATTGGTTTCCATATCCTTTCTGGTAGATGACTAAAAGCGATAGGAGTTAAAGTTTCCATGAACACATGACAATCATGACTTTTCATACCTATCAATTTTCCTTCATTCATATCTGCCCGCTTTCCTAAATTTGAAGCATAGCCCTCCGGCATCCTCAAATTTTTTACCCACTCAATAATTTCACGTTTCTCATCCAACGTGAATAAAAAGCTGGCTTTGGGCTTAACTATTTTACCATTCTGTAATTCCTGCAACCATAACTCTTTTCTTCTATAATATTCCTTTATGTCCATTCTAGCTTTTGGATTGTCTTTTGTCTTACCCTTAACATCCATCACTGTGTTAAACAAATTGTCAAAATAATTTTTTTCAATGTGCATCACATCAAGATTTTGTCGTAGCAAATTGTCCTTTCAATACGGCAACTCCCAAAATGTGCTTTGTTTGGTCCAATTATGTTCAACACCATATCCAGGAAGTCTAAAAGGTTAAGCTTCTGTAACTTTAGGTAATTGAGAAACTCTCTCCCAAATTTGATGCCCTGTGAGTAATGGAGGTGGGGGGGTCACTTTCAACCTCTTTTTTCCTAAATTCATTTTTCATCTTTCTAAACTCATGGTCCATTGGCAAGAACTGGCGATGACAATCAAACCATGTATTTTTTCTGCCATGCTTTAAAGTGAATACCTTACTATTTTCCATGCAATACAGACATGCTAGCTTTCCAGCTGTCATCCAACCAGACAACATCCCGTATGCAGGAAAATTATTAATAGTCTATATTAAAGAAGCACGCATAACGAAATTCTGCTAAGTTGATATATCATATGTCAAAACACCTTCAAACCACAATTATTTGAGCTCATCTATCAATGGTTGTAGATAGACATCAATCAAACTTTTTGGATTATGGGGACCTGGAATAACACAACTTAGAAAGATGTAGGGACTGGTCATGCACATTTCAAGAGGAAGATTATACAGAGTAAGAAATACCGGTCAACATGAATAAGGCGAAGCAAAATTAGAGAATGGTGTGAAGCCATCTGCACACAACCCCAATCTAAAATTTCTTGGTTCACTAGCAAAATCAGGATACACATTATCAAAATGCTCCTATGCTTCACCATCAGATGGATGAGACAAGACACCCGACGACCTTCTATATTCACGATGCCATCTTATATGTGGGGCAGACCTCATCGATGCATACAACCTCTTTAACCTAGGAATGAGAGGTAGATAATGCATCGCCTTAACTGGGACCATCTTTCCAGCTGGACTTCTCTTATAACGAGCATGTCCACAAAACTTATAATTTTCTAATTCACTATCAGTCTGGTAAAACAACATGAAGCCATTAACACAAAAATGAATTCTATCATACGCCAATCCTAACTTGGAAACCAAACGCTTTGCCTGATAGAAGTTCTTAGGCATGTTAAACTCCGGATTAACTAGTTCACCCAGAAGATCAACCATTGAGTCCATAGCTGCATTAGGAACATTCCAATCTGATTTAATATTCATTAATCTAACCGCAACTGACAAGGCAGAATGCAGACTCCCTTCACATAGTGGACGACTAGGCTTTTCTAAATGATCATAGAAGCGTCTTGCTTCTTCATTAGGAACTTCATCAAAATATTGTTCCGGTTCCATCCCACCTTGAACCCCGAAAGCATCATTGATCATTTTATGAACCCTATCATGTTCAACCCTAATTTGACCATGTGGTGCAATCATATAATATTCATCCACATATATCGAATTATAAAACATACCATTCAATCCATCTATTTATCCATGATCAATCCATACAACATATCTAGGCTTAAATCCATTACGGTACAAATGAACCATAACTATATCTGGTTTATAAAATTTTAAGCACTTACATGCACTACAAGGACACCTAACCAATCCATTATTCTTGAAAATGTCAAGTGTCATTGTATGTTCAATAAAATCTCTAACACCGTCAATAACTCAGGTTTCAAACCAGCACCAGTTTCATAATGCATATTATACATCCACAAACGATGATCCATCTACAAAAATATAGATATTAAATTAGTTTTGACTTAATTCCAACAACTAAATCCACCAACTAAACCACATTATTTATTTTAACTTATTTAAACAACTTAACAATTTTTTAACTTTAACTAGTTTAGTATTGACTTAATTCCAACAACTAAATCACATTATTCATTTTAACTTATTTAAACAACTTAACAACTTTAACTATAATTTAGTTTTGACTTAATACAACAACTAAATCCACCAACTAAACCACATTATTTATTTGGACTTATTTACACAACTTAACAACTTAACAACTTGACCTAGTTTAGTTTTTACTTAATTCCAACAAGTCCACATTATTTATTTCAACTTATTTAAACAACTTAACAACTTTTTAACTTTAACTAGTTTAGTTTTGACTTAATTCCAACAACTAAATCCATCAACAAACCATATCATTTAATTTAACTTATTTAAACAACTTAACAACTTTAACTAGTTCAGTTTTGACTTAATTCCAACAACTAAATCCACCAACTAAATCACATTATTTATTTTAACTTATTTAAATAACTTAACAACTTTAACTATAGTTTAGTTTTGACTTAATACAACAACTAAATCCACTAACTAAACCCCATTATTTATTTGAACTCATTTACACAACTTAACAACTTCACCTAGTTTAGTTTTGACTTAATTCCAATTATTAAATCCACCAACTAAACCACATTATTTGTTTTAACTTATTTAAACAAGTTAACAACTTTTTAACTTTAACTAGTTTAGTTTTAACTCAATTCCAACAACTAAATCCATCAACAAAACCACATTATTTAATTTAACTTATTTAAACAACTTAACAACTTTAACTAGTTTAGTTTTGACTTAATTCCAACAACTAAATCCACTAACTAAACCACATTATTTATTTGAACTTATTTACACAACTTAACAACTTTAACTAGTGTAGTTTTGACTTAATTCCTACAACTAAATTCACCAACTAAACCACATTATTTATTTGAACTTATTTAAACAACTTAACAACTTTTTAACTTGAACTAATTTAGTTTTGACTTAATTCCAACAACTAATCCATCAACTAAACTACATTATTTAATTTAACTTATTTAAACAACTTAACAACTTTTTAACTTTAACAACTTAACAACTTTACAACTTTTTAAAGCTAAGTGTCAACACTAGATGGGCACAAATCGATCTTGCAAGAAAATCAATTTTGTCATCAATAGGATCAACTAGTGTTGGTACTTATGCTTAACAGATATATTATTTCTAAATTTAAAGCTAAGTGTCAACACTAGATGGACACAAATCGATCTTGCAAGAAAATCAATTTTGTCATTAATAGGATCAACTAGTGTTGGTACTTATGCTAAACAAACACATTATTCCTAAATTAAAGCTATCAGCACTAGATGGACACAAATTGATCTTGCAAGAAAATAAATATTGTCATCAATAGGATCAATTAGTGTTGGTACTTATGCTAAACAAACACATTATTCCTAAATTAAAGCTTAATATCAACACTAGATGGACACAAATCGATCTTGCACGAAAATCAATTTTGTCATCAATAAGATCAACCAGTGTTGGTACTTATGCTTAACAAACACTCGATGGACACAAAAAAATTATCACAAAGTTAATTGAGTTCAAAGTTCAATTATTAAGTTCAAATTAATTGAGCTCATCAAGAATTAGTTATTAATTTCTAAGTTCAATGTTCAAGTTCTAATTTCAAGTTCAAGTCTAAGTTCAGCTTCAAATTCTAAGTTCAAGTTCTAAGTTCAAGTTCTAAGTTCAAGTTCAAATTCTAAGTTCAAGTTCTAATTTCAAGTTCAAGTTCTAATTTCAAGTTCATGACATTCAAACATTCATCATCTATACTCATAACACTTCATGAATTACTAATTTCTAACTTCAAATTAACAATTTACTAACTAACAATCAATCAAATCCAAAAAAAATCTCAATTCAACCTCAAATAACATATTCTCAAGTTTAAACAAGTCCTAAAATAAAAAAATCCTAATTCTTCACTAACTAACAATGCCCAATTTAAAAATGCCCATTTTTTTAAAAAAAAAACCCTAAAATAAAAATATTCAATTCTCTATACCTAACTAACAATAATCAAATCAAATTAACAATTGAATAACACAACCCAACAAACAAAAACAATAATATCTAACAAACAATCAATTATAATAACTAGAATTGAAAAATAAAATAAAATTTAACACTTAGCTTAACAATTTAGGAGAGGCAACAACACTCACGAGCACAACGGCAACGGGGAAGGGCAGTACTGCAGCAACACGACGACTGATGAGGGCGACGATGACGGGGAAGGGCGGCGATGTGCAGGGAGATCGATAGAGAGAGGAAAATAAGAAAAAACCCGATCTGTCTTCCGGATATTTCATAAAATGAGACGAACTGCGTCTCTAAGACCGTCGCTTTTTTTAAATATAGTTGACCAATATTTTGACCAAAAAGCGACGGACTAGGAGACACTGTCCGTCGCGTTCATAAAAAAGTGGACCATATATTTTGATCAAGAAGCGACGGACATAAAGATGCCGTCGGTCGCTATGATAAAAAAATAATTAATAAAATTAAATAAATTAAAAGCGACGGACTGCGTCGTTAATTTTTAATTTATATATAATTAGTTTTAATAAAAGATACGGACGACATCGCCATTTATATTAAATAAATAATTAGTAATTTTAAAAATAAAAGCGATGGACTAAGAGATGCCGTCCGTCGCTTTTTTAAAAATAGTTTTAAAAATAATTATTTTTCTTAAAAAGCAACAGATAGTGTGGCAAATGGCATTGCTCCGTCGCTTTACTGTCCGTCGTTTTTTAGGTGTTTTTTAGTAGTGACTACACTAATATTTGGTAAGATAGTCATAATGCTTTACTTTCAACATTAAATGATACAAAATTAGTGGCCTTTGAAAGAAAACTGATTGACCTACAATTTCATATGTCATGGCTCACCTAATTCATTACGTAAGAAAAGATATAGTAGTAAACATTGTTTGCCTTCAAGAGAGGCATACATTAATTGCATACAGTTTTTTGACCAAAATTTTTGTGGGTATTTGTGATGATTTAATCAAGTCTGTGTGTTAGTGAGAATGGGTAATTATAGGTATTTATAACTTCAAATGAGGTATGGACCATGAAATAGAGTTTTTCTATACCCGAAACTAACATCTAAAGCCAAAATTATGAACATTTGAAGTTTCTCTTATTCACAATACATTAGTCTCTAGTAAAATGGTCATAATGTTTTACTTTCAACATTAAATGATACAAAATTGGTGGCATTTTAAAGAAATCTCATTGACCTACAATTTCATATGTCATGGCTCACCTAATTCATTACGTACTAAAAGATATGGTAGTAAACATTGTTTGCTTTCAAGAGAGGCACACATTAATTGCATGTAGTTTATTGACCAAAATTTTTTCTGGGTGTTTGTGATGATTTAATAAATTATGTGTTTTAGTTCGAATGGGTAAGTATAGGTATTTATAAGTTCAAATGAGGTATGAACCGTGAAATAAAGTTTATCTATACCTGAAACTAACAGCTAATGCCAAATTCTGAACATTCGAAGTTTCTCTTATTCACACTACACTAGTCTTTGGTAAAATGGTCATCATGCTTTACTTTCAACATTAAATAATACAAAATTGGTGGCATTTGGATGAAAACTCATTGACCTACAATTTCATATGTCATGGCTCACCTAATTCATTACGTACTAAAAGATATAGTAGTAAACATTGTTTGCCTTTAAGAGAGGCACACATTGATTGCAGGTAGTTTTTTTACCAAATTTTATTGGGGGTGTTTGTGATGATTAAATAAGTGTGTTAGTGAGAATGGGTAATTATAGGTATTTATAAGTTCAAATGAGGTATGGACCGTGAAATAGAGTTTTTCTGTACCCGAAACTAATATCTAAAGCTAAAATTACGAACGCTCGAAGTGTCTCTTATTCACGCTACACTAGTCTCTAGTAAAATGGTCATAATGCTTTACTTTCAACATTAAATGAAGCAAAATTGGTGGCATTTGAAAGAAAAACTCATTGACCTACAATTTCATATGTCATGCCTCACCTAATTAATTATGTACAAAGAGATATGGTATTAAACATCGTTTGCCTTCAAGAGAGGCACGCATTTATTGCATATAGTTTTTTGAACCAAATTTTTTGTTGGTGTTTGTGATTATTTTATAAATTATGTGTTAGTTTGAATGGGTAATTATAGATATTTATAAGTTCAAATGAGATATGGATGGTGAAATAGAGTTTTTCTATACCCGAAACTAACATGTAAAGTCAAAATTATGAACGTTCGAAGTTTTTTTTATTCACACTATTCTAGTCTCTAGTAAAATGGTCATAATGCTTTGCTTTCAAAATTAAATGATACAAAATTGGTCGCATTTGAAAGAAAACTCATTGACCTACAATTCCATATGTCATGGTTCATGTAATTCATTACGTACTGAAAGATATGGTAGTAAATATTGTTTACCTTCAAGAGAGGCACACATTGATTGCATGTAGTTTTTTGACAATTTTTTTTTTGGGTGTTTGTGATGATTTAATAAATTATGTCTGTTTGTTCGAATGGGTAATTATAGGTATTTACAAGTTCAACTGAGGTATGGACCATGAAATAGAGATTTTCTATACCCGTAACTAACATCTAATGCCAAAATTATGAACGTTCGAAGTTTCTCCTATTTACACTACACTAGTCTCTGGTAAAATGGTCAAATGCTTTACTTTAAATGTTATATGATACAAAATTGGTGGCATTTGGAAGAAAATTCATTGACCTACAATTTCATATGTCATGGCTCACCTAATTCATTACGTACTAATAGATATGGTAGTGAACATTATTTGCCTTCAAGAGAGGCACACGTTGATTGCATGTAGTTTTTTGACAAAACTTTTTTGTGGGTGTTTGTTATGATATATTAAATTATGTTTGTTAGTTCGAATGGGTAATTATAGGTATTTATAAGTTCAAATGAGGTATGGGCAATCAAATAGAGTTTTTCTATACCCGAAACTAACATCTAAAGCCAAAATTATGAACGTTCAAAGTTTTTCTTATTTACGCTACACTAGTCTTCAGTAAAATGGTCATAATGCTTTACTTTAAACATTAAATGATACAAAATTGGTGGCATTCGAGGAAAAACTCATTAACCTATAATTTCATATGTCATGTCTTACCTAATTCTTTACGTACTAAAAGATATGGTAGTAAACATTGTTTTCCTTCAAGAGAGGCACACATTGATTGCTTTTAGTTTTTTGACCAAAATTTTTGTGGATGTTTGTGATGATTAAACAAATTATCTGTGTTAGTGGGAATGGGTAATTATAGGTATTTATAAGTTCAAATGAGGTATTGACCGTGAAATAGAGTTTTTCTATACCTAAAGCTAACATATAAAACCAAAATTATGAACGTTTGAAGTTTCACTTATTCACACTACACTAGTCTCTGGTAAAATGGTCATAGTGCTTTATTTTTAACATTAAATGATACAAAATTTGAATCATTTGAAAGAAAACTGATTGACCTACAATTTAATATGGCATGGCTCACCTAATTCATTAGGTACTAAAAGATATAGTAAACATTGTTTACCTTCAAGAGAGGCACACATTGAATACATGTAGCTTTTTTACTAAATTTTTTTGTGGGTGTTTGTGATGATTTAATAAAATATGTGTGTTAGTGCGAATGGATAATTATAGGTATTTATAAGTTCAAATGAGGTATGGACCGTGAAATGGAGTTTTTCTATACCCAAAACTAACATCTAAAGCCATAATTATGAACGTTCGAAGTCTCTCTTATTCATACAGTAGTCTCTGGTAAAATAGTCATAATGCTTTTCTTTCAACATTAAATGATACAATATTGGTGGCATTTGAAAGAAAACTGATTGACCTGCAATTTCATATGTCATGGCTCATGATGTGAGGCCAAAATATATATGTTTAATCATTATTTGCCTCACATTTAATATTTATATTTGTCCTTTTTGAGCATGAATTTTATGAATTGTGCTTAATAATATATTTTATTTGTAGGATTAAATTGGTGCGAATATGAAAAAATTTGGAGCTAAAAAGAATTAATATGAAAGGTTAAAGAAGAAAATCAATCAGGCAGCTTAATTGATTAAATTGAATTTAATAATATATATATATTATATAAAAGTTGTAAAGAATCAGAATTTTAATTGAAAAATACTGCTGCCACGTGTCAACATTTGCAGACATGCAACTGAAGCGGTAGAAATATGCACAAATTGCTTCACGCAGAATCCTTTAGGTTTTGGGTTCCTAATTTGTTTTGGACTCAATTATTTTATTCAGGGTTTCCTACATCTATAAATAGTCCATAGCAATAATTATTAGAGGGAGGAGGATGAATATAGAAATTAACTTTTGATTTAGAGTTTTATCTTTTCTTTCTATTTTATTTATTTTACATCTTTTCTTTGAATGATGGGTTGTAATTGTAACATCCCGCAATTTGAAATAACTAGGAAGAAGCTAATAATTGGAAATAGTCATTTTTGGAAAGAATGAAAATCTGGAAAATTTGTTTAAGTTAAGAAAATTGAGTTTTGGTCAACTTCAAACGGCCATAACTCCTAGCTCCAGATGAATTAGGTGTACTTTCAGATATGGTTGGAAATCTCTTGGAATGATCTTTCCAAAGCCGCCGAGTTTGCACGATTCCGAGTTCGTATGAGTAAGTTAGGCCCATTGGAAGTTGGGCTGTTGGATTAATGAAAGTCTATTCCGGATTTTGGAAGGGTAATTTAGTCTTTTCCTTACCTAATTATTTTAATTTGTTTTTAGGAGTTTAATTGGGGTAAATTCTGATTTTAGACAGTTTTAGAAAAGTGATTTTCACGCTTGGTCTTGGAGAAGAGGAGAAAAGAGGAGAAAGGAGAAGAACGTTCAAGATTCATCGATTTTGTCGAGGTTAGCTTGTGGATTTCGTCGGGGGTGATCCCTAAAAGGTATGTGAGATCACATAGCATTGAGTTAGTTCAGCCACGCACCAACCATGATTCAATTCAGCGAATTTAAGTCTTTGAAAGTTTTGAAATTGAGTTCTTGATGAACATTGTTAAAAGTTTCGTTGAATTCTTGTGGGTTGTGTTGTTGAAGTTTCTTGATGATTTGATTCATCATTCCGGGTGAAATTTCGAGTTGAATCTATTATACATTGAGGGTAATAATGATTCTAATTGTTTGGGGAAAGAACCAAGTGAAATTAGAGGGTTTAGAGTTGAAAAAGAAGAAGAAAGTTCGGAGTTTTCTAGGGAGGGGGCTGGGGCGCCGCGCCTCCCAGAGCGCCTCAAAAGTTCCTTTGAACTTTGGGCTCTGGCGCACCGCACCAGCCAGAACACCACAGAAAGCTCTCTGAACTTTGAGGGCTGGCGCCGCACGCCTTTTAGAGCGCCAGGGACGCCAGTTCTCTCCATTTCTTCCCCACCTTTTCGTACTTGTTCCTTAGCAATGTACCTATATTTTCTAGTTGATTCCAACACTCTAAGGTACATCTAAATGTCATGAAATCATCCATAAACATAAGATCATGAACCTTGAATCCATAATTCAATTCAAGGAAAGTTAGGATCAAAGTCAAGAGAAGTTAAGAGCCAAGTCTAGAAGTTAAAAAGCATGTCCAAGCAAAGTTTATAAAGTTTTCAAAAATCTTTAACGAATGTTTTAACTTTGTTTTAAGACTTAAGTTTCAAGTTAAGCAAAGATTAAAGAGTTGAGTTCATTTCTCAAAAAGGTATAAGGGAACTAAGTATTCCCAAAGAGTTTATAAATGTTTTCACATTTGAGCAAGAAAAGGGAACATCGATTCCAAGATAGCTTGTAAGCTAAGTTTTGAGTAATTATCTCAAACCAAAGAAAGAAGTTTTTTTTTAAAATATATGAACTAAGTATATTTTGGGAGTAGTATTGAGCACCGATATGGGAATGCGAGTTCATATTAACTCAAGTCTACATAAACCGTGTAGCCATCATGGGTAGTAAAGGATCATACTTTTTAGATAACTCCTAAAGATGCTTTTAGCATAGACTAGTGGATCCACTAAGTTAAGCGTTCTATGTGATGGCAAAGTATAGGATAGTTTTGGCAGTGTGGGCAAGACGCTGCTCCCACAAAAACTATATTACTTTATTATAAGAGTAAAGTAGAGTTTGTTATTGCATTTTCTTTAACGAACTAAGTTGCTTTTATCCTTTTTATAAAGCTTTTCATGTATTGCATGTGTCCTATTGCTTTATTATGAGTTGAGAAGAGCCAGGGTAAGTGTTTCTTTCAGAATCTTTTCAAGCCTATGTATTGTTTAGCTTTCCAACTCGCATACTCGTACATTAAATGTACTGATGCCAGTTGGCCTACATTGTATTATGATGCAGACGCAGGTAACCAGGAACAACATCCAGTGCCTCGTTGATCTAGTTTGAGCATTCAGAGTTTATTGGTAAGCCTCCTTGCTTCTGTAGGATCTTTTTTTATTGCTTTTCAGTATTTAGTTCATTAGTATGTCGTGGGTCTTGTCTCAGCATCCATCTCAGTTATTAGAGGCTTCATAGATAGATAGTTAGTTAGTTCATTTGTCTTTATCTTGTTATTGAGTTATGTTCAGTTTTGAGTTACCATTTTGGCTAAGTTAAATGTTTATTTCTAAAACATTATGAGTTTAGTTTTAGACAGTTAAGTTATCTTGCATTTGAGTTCTTTTATTAATGCTTAAAGTCTTCCGCTGAGTAAGTAAGCCAGGCCAAGGGTTCGCTTGGGACCAACAATGGTTTTCGAGTGCCGACCATGTCCAGGGTGTAGGCTCGGGGCGTGATAAACTTTGTGTCAAAGCACAGAGTTCAAGAGTCCTAGGGAGTCTATGAAGCCGTGTCTGTAGAGTCCTAGTTATCGGTGTGAAACGCACCACATCTATAATTAAGAGGCTGCAACATTTAGGAATTCCTTCACTTTTTTCATATTCATTTCGTGTGATAGAGTTAATCTCTATAAAGTTTCTTTCTACTCATGCTTACGCGTAACCGATTGTGAGTTGGACTATATTGAGAGTGCTTTTATGAGGTGTTTCTTTCCTCGTGAGCTAAGAGAAGCGAAGGGATGGTTGCTGACATGAGGAGCAGGATGAGTTTATTCGTAGTTGGGTTGACTCGTCTATCAAGTAAGGAAAGTAAGGTAGCCATGCTAATAGGTTACATAGGCATAGCAAGGCTTATGTTCCACGTGCAACAAGTTGAGAAGGACCAGCTAAAGGATAGAGAGGAGTTTGAGAATAAGAGGGCTAAGGCATTAGGGAATAAATCCGGGAAGCAAAAGAGTAACGCGAACCGGTCTTGTTTCCAACATAAGCTGAAAGGACCTGCTCTATCATCTGCTAGTGCACCTGCACCAAGGAACAAATGTGAGTACAATAGTTAGAATTTTCAGAACTTCAGAGCTAGACCTGCGCATTCACAAGGTAGTAAGGCACAAGGGGGTACTAAGACTCCTGCATGTGCTAAGTGTGGTAGGAGCCACTCAGGGATGTGTCGTGATGACTCCACTAGTTTCTTCAAGTGTGGCCAGAACTGTCATTTTATGAGAGAGTGTCCTAAGAGTAGACAAAGTAATGGTAATAGGGGTAATAGAGCCCAGTCTTTTTCAATTGCTCTACCAGATAGAGTTATATCTAGATAAGCTACTTCAAAGGCAGGCGGAGAAGGAAACCATCTTTATGATATCGCTAGTCGCCGAGAGCAAGAGGATTCACCAGATGTTGTCATTGGTATGGTCGAAGTCTTCAATTTTGATGTTCTTCCTGAGCAACTTCTTGAGCCCTTCTGTGTTTCTACACCTGTTGGTGAGTCTATTCTAGCAGAGAGAGTCTATTGTGATTGTCCCATTTCCGTCAATCACAAGAGTACCATAAATGATTTAGTTGAGTTAGACATGGTAGATTTTAATGTCATTCTAGGTATGGACTGGCTTCATGCCTTTTATGCATCAATAGATTGTAGAACTTGAGTAGTCAAGTTCCAATTTTCAGTGAACCAGTTATAGAGTTGAAGAGTAGTTCAGCAGTGCGTAAGGGTCATTTCATTTTGTACCTTAAGGCAATAAAGTTGGTTTCTAAGGGGTTTGTCTATCACTTAGTCTGAGTTAATGACTATAGTGTTGAGATACCTCCCATTCAGTTAGTTCCGATAGTAAAAGAGTTTCCAAAAATTTTTCCAGATGATTTACTCGGAGTCCCTTCTAAGAGAGAGATAGACTTCGGTATAGATGTTCTTCCAGATACTCGTCCTATCTCTATTCCGTCATATAGAATGGCAACATCAGAGTTGAAAGAGCTTAAAAGAGCAGTTGAAAGATCTCTTAAAGAAAGGTTTCATTCAACCAAGTATCTCACCTTGGGGTGCTTCGGTCCCATTTGTGAGAAAGAATGATGGTTCCCTTAGGATGTGTATAGATTACGTCAGTTGATCAAGGTTACCATCAAGAATAATATCTTCTCCCAATGATTGATGATCTTTTCGATCAACTTTAGGGTGCTACTAGTTTCAGTAAGATAGACCTCAGATCAGGCTACCATCAGTTGAAAGTAAGGGAATGTGATATTCCAAAGACAACATTCAGTATCTGCTATGGTCATTATGAGTTTTTGGTCATGTCCTTTGGTTTGACTAATGTGCCTGCAACATTCATGGACCTTATGAATAGAGTTTTCAAACCTTATTTAGATATGTTTGTTATCGTCTTCATTGATAACATACTAATATATTCAAGGAATGAAGAAGATCATGCTAGTCATCTCAGAATAGTTCTTAAGACTTTGAAAGATAAGGAGTTATATGCTAAGTTCTCTAACTATGAGTTTTGGCTTGAGTCTGTGGAATTCTTGGACCTCATAGTTTCCGGTGATGGAATTAGAGTTGATTCTCAAAAGATAGAAGTGGTTCAGAATTTGCCTAGACCCTCATCTCCAACTGATATTAGGAGTTTCTTGGGGTTGGTTGGATATTATAGAAGGTTTGTCGAGGGATTTTCATCTATTTCATCTCCTTTGACCAAGTTGACTTAGAAAATACTGAAGTTTCAATGGTCTGAAGCTTGTGTGAAAAGCTTTCAGGAACTGAAGAAGAGGTTGACTACTGCTCTAGTGTTGACCTTACCAGAAGGTACGCAAGGCTTTGTTATATATTGTGATGCGTATAAAGTTGGTTTGGGTTGTGTGTTAACGTAGAATGGCAAAGTTATAGCTTATGCCTCTAGACAGTTGAAAGTTCGTAAGAAGAATTACCCAATCCATGGTCTGGAGTTGGTTGCTGTAGTATTTGCTTTGAAAATATGGCGTCATCATCTTTATGGTATTCATGTAGATGTGTTCATCGATCACAAGATCCTTCAGTATGTGTTTACTTAGAAATAGCTCAATCTCAGACAAAGGAGATGGTTGGAATTACTCAAGGATTATGACATGAGTATTCTTTATCACCCATGTAAGGCTAATGTTGTTTCTGATGCTTTAAGAAGGTTGTCTATGGGTATTACTGCCCATGTTGAGGAGGAAAAGAGAGTGAGTTAGCGAAAGATGTGCATAGTCTTGAACTCTTAGGATTCCGACTAATGGATTCCACAGAAGGAGGAATAGTGGTGATGAAAAAGGGCATTGCAGAATTTGTTGCTAAGTGCCCAAATTGCCAACAAGTTAAAGTAGACCACCAAAGGCCCGGTGGTTTGGCTCAGAATATAGAACTTCCAGAATGGAAGTGGGAGATGATTAATATGGACTTCATCATAAGTTTACCAAGGTCTCGAAGGCAATATGATTCAATTTGGGTGATTGTCGACAGAATAACAAAATTAGCCCACTTTTTGCCGATAAAGACTATTCATTCGGCAGAAGATTATGCTAAGTTGTATCTTCAAGATATGGTAAGACTTTATGGGGTTCCGATCTCCATTATTTCAGACATAGGTATGCAATTTACTGCACAGTTTTGGAAGTCATTCCAAAAAGGCTTGGGTTCAAAGGTGAACTTAAGTACTGCCTTTCATCCTCAGACAAATAGGCAAGCAGAGCACACTATTCAGACCTTAGAGGATATGTTGAGGGCTTGTGTGATTGATTTCAAAGGGAATTGGGATGATCACCTACCTCTCATTGAGTTTGCTTACAACAATAGTTACCACTCGAGCATCCAAATGGCTCCTTATGAAGCTCTTAATGGGAGAAGATGCAGATCTCCTATTAGATGGTTTGAAGTTGGTGAAGCAGGGTTGATAGGACCAGATTTAGTCCATCAAGATATGGAGAAAGTAAAGGTGATTCAAGAGAGGTTGAAAATGGCACAGAGTCGTTAGAAATCCTATACTGATGTTAGGAGAAGGGGGTTAGAGTTCGAAGTAGATGATTGGGTCTATCTAAAAGTTTCACCCATGAAGGGTGTTATGAGGTTTGGTAAGAAGGGGAAACTTAGTCCTCGGTATATTGGACCTTATCGAATATCCAAGAGGATTGACCATGTAGCTTATGAGTTGGAGCTACCACAAGATTTAGCCGCGGTTCATTCGGTATTTTACATCTCCATGTTGAAGAAGTGTATGGGCGATCATTTATTGATCATACCAACTGAAAATATTGGGATCAAGGATAGCTAATCTTATGAGGAGATTCCTGTGTAGATTCTAGATCTCCAAGTTCGCAAGTTGAGAACAAAAGAGGTAGCATCAGTCAAAGTCCTTTGGAGGAACCAATTTGTTGAAGAAGCTACTTGGGAAGCTGAAGAGGATATGAATAAGAGATATCCCCATCTCTTTGAGTCCGGAGAAAATGCAGACCAAGGTACTAATTCTCTTCTTAGNGGTGATTCAAGAGAGGTTGAAAACGGCACAGAGTCGTCAGAAATCCTACACTAATGTTAGGAGATTGGGGTTAGAGTTCGAAGTAGATGATTGGGTCTATCTAAAAGTTTCACCCATGAAGGGTGTTATGAGGTTTTGTAAGAAGGGGAAACTTAGTCCTCGGTATATTGGACCTTATCGAATATCCAAGAGGATTGGCAATGTAGCTTATGAGTTGGAGCTACCACAAGAGTTAGCCGCGGTTCTTTCGGTGTTTTACATCTCCATGTTGAAGAAGTGTATGGGCGATCATTTATTGATCATACCAACTGAAAATATTGGGATCAAGGATAGCTTATCTTATGAGGAGATTACTGTGCAGATTCTAAATCGCCAAGTTCGCAAGTTGAGAACAAAAGAGGTAGCATCAGTCAAAGTCCTTTGGAGGAACCAATTTGTTGAATAAGCTACTTGGGAAGCTGAAGAGGATATGAATAAGAGATATCCCCTTCTCTTTGAGTCCGGAGAAAATGCAGACCAAGGTACTAATTCTCTTCTTAGTACTCTTTAAATTATGAGTGAGCATGTTGTTTGTTTGCAATTGCTTGTTGGGTGTTTGAACTTGATATTACACCTTTAGCCTAGTAAGAGTAATCTCATTCGAGGACGAATGTTCCCAAAGGGGAGATATTGTAACATCCCGCAATTTGAAATAACTAGGAAGAAGCTAATAATTGGAAATAGTCATTTTTGGAAAGAATGAAAATCTGGAAAATTTGTTTAAGTTAGGAAAAGTGAGATTTGGTCAACTTCAAACGGCCATACCTCCTAGCTCGGGATGAGTTAGGTGTACTTCTAGATATGGTTGGAAATCTCTTCGAATGATCTTTCCAATGCCACCGAGTTTGCGCGATTCCGAGTTTGTATGAGTAAGGCCCATTGGAAGTTGGGTTGTTGGATTAAGGAAAGTCTATTCCGGATTTTGGAAGGGTAATTTATTCTTTTCCTTACATAATTATTATAATTCGTTTTTAGGATTTTAATTGGGGTAAAGTCAGAAAAATGATTTTCACGCTAGGGCTTGGAAAAGAGGAGAAAAGAGGAGAAAGGAGAAGAACATTCAAGATTCATCGATTTCGTCGAGGTTAGCTTGTGGATTTCGTCACGGTTGAACCCAAAAAGGTAAGTGAGATCACATAACATTGGGTTAGTTTGGCCATGCACCAACCATGATTCAATTCAACAAATTTAAGTCTTTGAAAGTTTAGAAATTGAGTTCTTGATGAACATTGTTAAAAGTTTCATTGAATTCTTGTGGATTGTGTTGTTTAAGTTTCTTGATCATTTGACTCATGTTTCTGGGTGAAATTTCAGGTTGAATCTATTGTATATTGAGGGTATTAATGATTCTAAGTGTCTGGGGGAAAGAACCAAGTGAAATTAGAGTGTTTAGAGTTGAAAAACAAAGAAGAAAGTTTGGAGTTTTCTGGAGAGGGGGCTGGGGTGCCGCGCCACAAAAGTTCCTTTGAACTTTGGGCTCTGGCGCGCCGCGCCAGCCAGAGCGCCATAACAAGCTCTCTAAACTTTGAGGGCTGGCACCCTGCGCCTCTCAGCGCTTGGGACGCCAGTTCTCCCAATTTCTTCCCCACCTTTTCGTTCTTTTTCCTTAGCAATGTACCTATGTTTTCTAATTGATTCCAACACTCTAAGGTACATCTAAATATCATGAAATCATCCATAAACATGAGATCATAAATCTTGAATCCATAATCCAATTCATGGAAAGTTAGGATAAAAGTCAAGTCTAGAAGTTAAGTTTATAAAGTTTTCAAAAGTCTTTAACGAATGTTTTAAGATTTAAGTTTCAAGTTATGCAAAGAGTATAATGTTGACTTCATTTCTCAAAAATGCTATAAGGGAACTAAGTATTCTCAAAGAGTTTATAAATGTTTTCACATTTGAGCNGTTAGCTTGTGGATTTCGTCAGGGTTGAACCCAAAAAGGTAAGTGAGATCACATAGCGTTGGGTTAGTTCGGCCATGCACCAACCATGATTCAATTCAACAAATTTAAGTCTTTGAAAGTTTAGAAATTGAGTTCTTGATGAACATTGTTGAAAGTTTCATTGAATTCTTGTGGATTGTGTTGTTGAAGTTTCTTGATGATTTGACTCATGTTTCTGGGTGAAATTTCTAGTTGAATCTATTGTATATTGGGGGTATTAATGATTCTAAGTGTCTGGGGGAAAGAACCAAGTGAAATTAGAGTGTTTAGAGTTGAAAAACAAAGAAGAAAGTTCGGAGTTTTCTGGGGAGGGGGCTGGGGTGCCGTGCCACAAAAGTTCCTTTGAACTTTGGGCTCTGGCGCGCCGCGCCAGCCAGAGCACCACAACAAGCTCTCTAAACTTTGAGGGCTGGCACCCTGCGCCTCTCAGAGCGCTTGGGACGCCAGTTCTCCCAATTTCTTCCCCACCTTTTCGTACTTTTTTCCTTAGCAATGTACCTATGTTTTCTAATTGATTCCAACACTCTAAGGTACATCTAAACATCATGAAATCATCCATAAATATGAGATCATGAACCTTGAATCCATAATCCAATTCATGGAAAGTTAGGATAAAAGTCAAGTCTAGAAGTTAAGTTTATAAAGTTTTCAGAAGTCTTTAACGAATGTTTTAAGATTTAAGTTTCAAGTTAAGCAAAGAGTATAATGTTGAGTTCATTTCTCAAAAATGCTATAAGGGAACTAAGTATTCCCAAAGAGTTTATAAATGTTTTCACATTTGAGCAGGAAAAGGGAACATCGATTCCAAGAGAGCTTTTAAGCTAAGTTTTGAGTAATTATCTCAAATCAAAGAAAGAAGTTTTTTTAAAAAACATATGAGCTAAGTATATTTTGGGAGTAGTATTGAGCACCGATACGGGGATGCAAGTTCATATTAACTGAAGACTCCATAAACCATGTAGCCATCATGGGTAGTAACAAATCATACTTTTTAGATGACTCCTTAAGATGCTTTTAGCATAGACTAGTGGATCCACTAAGTTAAGCGTTCTATATGATGGCAAAGTATAGGACAGTTCTGGCAGCGTGGGCAACACGTTGTATCACCACTTATACTCATAGTGGTGGTTTTCAGACAGATGTCAATGAAAATTTTTACCAAAAAAATTCTGAAATTAATGATCACAAAAAATTCATGGACTATAGCACACGAAAATCGGTAAAATGGGAGTTTACCTTCTTTGGGATCATTTGGACTTGAAAATGGGCTCGTTTGCCCATCAAGAACAACGTGCTCCATTACTAAGGTCTTAATGGACATCCATTAAAAATTTCGGCAAAAAATAATATGGAATTCCGGATCACCAAATATCCATTAACGATAGTACACGAAAATTGGTAAAATGAGTGTTTACCTACTTTGGGGCTAGTTTGAACTTAAAAACATGTATGTTTGCCCTTCGTGACCAACTGGCTCCATTACTAAGGTCTTAATGGACATACATGAAAAAATTCGACAAAAAAAATTAGAATTCTGGATCACCAAAAATACATAGACTATAGCACAAAAAATCGGCAAAATGGGGGTTTACCTGCTTTGGTCTTGTTTGAACTTGAAAATGGGCATGTTTGCCCGTCGGGACCAATTGACTGCATTACTAAGGTCTTACCGGACGTTCATGAAAAATTTCGGCCAAAATAAAATCCAGAATTTCGGATCACCAAAAATCTATTGACTATAGCACACGAAAATTAGTAAAATTGGGGTTTACCTAGTTTGGGGCTTGTTTGAACTTGAAAATGGGACTGTTTGCCTGTCAGGACCAACTGGCTCTATTACTAAGGTGTTAACGAACGTCTATGAAAAATTTCGGTAAAAAATAATCTGGAATTTTGGATTACCAAAAATCCATGGACTGAATACGAAAATCGGCAAAATAAGGGTTTACCTGCTATGGGCTCGTTTGAACTTGAAAATGGGCTCGTTTACCCATTGGGGCCAACTGGCTCCATTACTAAGGTTTTAACGGACGCTCATGAAAAACGTCAGCAAAACAATATCTAGAATTCTGGATCACCAAAAATTCATAGACTATTATAGCACACGAAAATCAGCAAAAATAAGGGCTTACCTACTTTTGGGCTCGTTTGAAATTGAAAATGGGTCTGTTTGCCCATCAGAACCAACTGGCTCCATTACTAAGGTCTTAACGGATGTCCATAAAAAATTTTGACAAAAAAAAATCCAGAATTCCAGATTACCAAAAATCCATGGGATATAGCACACGAAAATCGGCAAAATGGGGGTTGACCTGCTTTGGGTCTTGTTTAAACTTGAAAATGGGCCTGTTTTCCCGTTGGGACCAACTATCTCCATTATTAATGTTTTAACAGACGTCCATTAAAAATTTCGGCAAAAAAAATCAAGAACTATGGATCACAAAAAGTCCATGGACTATAGCACATGAAAATCAGCAAAAATGGGGGTTTACCTGCTTTAAGCTCGTTTGAACTTGAAAATGGGCCCATTTTCCAGTCATGACCAATTGTCTCCATTACTAAGGTCTTAACGGATGTCCATGAAAATTTTTGGCAAAAATGAAATCTAGAATTCCGGATCACCAAAAATCCATGGACGCACACGAAAATTGGCAAAATGGGGGTTTACCTACTTTGCGGATTGTTTAAACTTGAAAATTAGTCTGTTTGCTCATCATAACAAACTGGCTCTATTACTAAGGTCTTAGTGGACGTCTATGTAAAATTATGGCAAAACAAATCAGGAAATCTGAATCACCAAAACTCCATTGACTATAGCTCACGAAAATTGCTAAAATGGGGGTGCACCTTCTTTGGGCTCGTTTGGACTTTAAAACGGGCCTGTTTGCCCATCGAGACCAATTGGCTCCATTCCTAGGGTCTTAACGGACGTCCGTGAACAATTTCGGCAAAAAATAAAATTTGCAATTCCGGATCACCAAAAATATATGGAGTAGCAGACGAAAATCGGCAAAATAAGGGTATACCTGCTTTAGGGATCGCTTGAACTTGAAAATTGTCCCATTTGACCGTCAGGATGAACTGGCTCCATTACTAAGGTCTTAATGGACCTCCATAAAATATTTTGGCTAAAAAAAATCTGAAATTCTGGATTATTAAAAATCCATGTTACATAGCACACAAAAATTGGAAAAGATAGAGGTTTACCTGTTTTGGGGATCGTTTGAACTTAAAAATGGGTTTGTTTGCCCGTCGAGACCAACTGGCTCCATTACTAGAGTCTTAATGGACGTCCATGAAAAATTTTAGAAATAAAAATCTGGAATTCTGGATCACCAAAAACACATGGACGCACACGAAAATCTACAAAAGAGGGGTTTACCTATTTTGGGGATTGTTTGAACTTGAAAATGGACTTGTTTGCCCGTCGCGACCAACTGACTCAATTACTAAGGTCTTAACAGATGTCCATGAAAAATTTTGACAAAAAAAATTTGGAATTCTGGATCACCAAAAATCCATGGACTATAGAACACAGTAAAATTGGCAAAATAGGGGTTTACCTGCTTTGGGGATCGTTTGAACTTGAAAATGGTCTCGTATGCCCGTCGAGACAACCTGGCATCATTAGTAAGGTCTTAACGGACGTCAATGAAAAATTTTAGAAAAGAAATCTAGAATTACGGATCACTAAAATTTCATGCACTATAGCACACGAAAATCAACAAAATGGGGGTTTACCTGCTTTAGAGATCGTTTGAACTTGAAAATGGGCTTGTTTGCCCGTGGGGACCAACTAGCTCCATTGCTATGTGCACCAAAAATTCATTGACTATAGCACACGAAAATCAGAAAAATTGGGGTTTACTTGCTTTAGAGATCGTTTGAACTTGAAAATGGGTCTGTTTGCCCATGGAGACCAACTAGCTCCATTGCTAATGTATTAACAAACGTCCATGAATAATTTCGCCTAAAAAAATTTGTAAATTTGGATCATGAAAAATCCATGGTATATAGCACACGAATATCGACAAAATGAAGGTTTACTTGCTTTGGGGCTCGTTTGAATTTGAAAATGGACCAGTTTACCCGACAGGACTAACTAGCTCCATTATTAAATTCTTAACGGACGTCCATGAAAAATTTTGGCAAAAAATAATCAGAAATTTTGGATCACCAAAAATCCACAAACTGTAGCACACGAAAATCGAGAAAAATGGGGGTTTACTTGGTTTGGGATCGTTTGAACTTGAAAATTGGCCCGTTTGCCTATTAGGAAAAACTGGCTCCATTACTAAGGTCTTAACAGACGTCCATGAAAAATTTCAACAAAAAAAATCCAGAATTCTGGATCACCAAAAATTCATGGACTATAACACACGAAAGTCAGCAAAATGGAGGTTTACTTTCTTTGGGGCTCGTTAGAACATGAAAATGGGTCCGTTTGTCAGTTGGAGCCAACTAGCTCTATTACTAAGGTCCTAACAGATGTCCATGAAAAACGTCGGCAAAAAAATATCTAGAATTCCGAATCACCAAAAATCTATTGACAATAGCACATGAATATGGGTAAAATTGGGGCTTACCTGCTTTCGGGCTCGTTTGAACTTGAAAAAGGGCTTGTTTGCTCGTCAGAACCAACGTGACTCCATTACAAAGGTCTTAACGAACGTCCATTAAAAATTTCGGTAGAGACAAATCCAGAATTTTGGATAAAAAAAAATCTATAGGTTGTATAGCAAATGAAAATTGGCAAAATAAAGGTTGACCTGCTTTGGGGCTTGTTTCAACTTGAAAATGGGCCCGTTAGCCCGTCGGGACCAACTGTCTCCATTATTAAGGTCTTAACGAACGTCCGTGAAAAATTTCAGCAAAAAAAATCTGGAGTTCGGGATCACAAAATATCCATGGATTATAGCACACAAAAATTAACAAAAATGGGGGGGGCTTACCTGCTTTGGGCTCGTTTGAACTAGGACTGGCTGGGGGACCGGGTCGGCCCACCCCGGTCAATGACCGGTCCGAGAACCGGCTCGCCGGACCCGGTCCAGCACATTTTCGGGTGTTTGGGAGGGGTCAGGATAGGGGACCGGTCAAGGGCCGGTTCACCCGTTGGTCCAAGTTGGCCCGGCCCGAATGAACCTGCCGGTTCGCGGGATCCCGGTCCCCTGGGATTTTTTTTTTTTTTAAATTCTATCCGTTGGGCAACGGCTAGTGGCCCCCCCAACGGATATTTTGACCGTTTTTTCCCCTTACCAACACCCCCTACCACCCATACTTTTAATAATTTACTTTAAACCCTCAAGTTATTATAAATACACTTTAACCCACTTTTAATATTATAAATACCCCTCTATCCCTTATTATTTCTTACAAAATCATATATTCTCTCATCTATTTTTAATATCCTTTCAAGTCTCAATCTTAAGTCTCAATATTTTATTCCATTTAAGGCTCATATTATATCATAATACATATATTTCAATTCTAACTTTTCATATTATATATCATAATATATATAATTCTCATATTTGCTATCAAATATTGGAGTTCCAAATTACAAGTTACAAGTTACAACAAACTACAAGCTTCAAGAATTAGTTATAATGTCTGTCATTAACGCAGACGTTTGGTACATTCGTTTCATAATATTTATATTTTATTTTTCGTCATTAATTTTTGTGTTATTATTATTTTTATATTATACTTTACATATAATTAAATATGAGTTCTAACAAAAAAGATACCGGTAAAAGAAAAGAGAAAGTACCAAGTGGCATTAGTAGATTATTTAATTTTACTAAAAAAAGTAGTAAGGAAAAAAATAAGAGTAAATGTGGTGGTACTTCTAGAGTTAGATTTAATGCAAATGATTCTACTTATGTTGATGATACTTCTTATGATATTGATTCAAATGCTCAACTCGATCATGAACTTTTACAACAAATTTATGGTGATAATCCTTATCTTGATGAAAATTCAGGTGAAGAAGTAGAAGTTGGTTCGGGAGAAGATGAATTAGAAGATACACCTACTAGTCCGGTGACAAATGTTCCAAATGAAACTACAAATTCAACGGAGCAAAATTATGGACGCCCACCCCTTATACCTCCTACAAGGGAGAAGGTGAAGTATCAACGCCCTAAAACTTCTGTTGTGTGGCAATTTATGACTTTAGATAAGGAAAATTCTATTGCTATTTGTAATAAATGTAAGCAACCTTTTAAACATAAACAAGGTGGAGGTCAAGGTGGGACGGGGGGCTTAAATAGACATTTGTTATCTTGTGTGCCGATTCAATATAAAGAAGCTAAATCATTAGCCAATAGAAAAAAAGGAATTCCAGTTAATGATTTTGATATTAATGTTAATGAATCGGTAGGGGCTTCTAACATGGTTCAAGGAACATTAGATCCTTCTAACCCCGGTGGTCCACTAACACAACGTAAATATAATAAGGAAAGAGATCGTGAAAATTTAGCTAAAATGGTTTCTGTTTGTGGTTTACCTTATAGTTTTCCTTCACATCCCGGTTTTATTGAATATATTCAACAAACTTATAATCCTAATTATAGAGGTTTTTCAAGAAATACTGTTAAATCTGATGTTTTTGTATATCAAGGTAAACATTGTCAATATCTTCGTTGTGTGTTTAGCATATTAGATTGTAGAGTGTCTATAACTTCGGACATGGGTCGTAGTGTTAATGGACGTGATTATTTAACTGTTACAGCACATTGGATTGATCATAACTGGAATTTACAAAAAAGAATCTTAAGTTATAAAGAATGTGTAGAGAAAAAAACTGGTGCATATTTAGCTTCAAATATTTTGAGTGTTATAGATTATTACATGCTTATAGATAAAGTATTGTCTGTCGCATTAGATAATGCATCTAATAATGTAAACGCTGCTAGTATGTTAAAAACTAGATTATGTCCAATTGATGATAATTCTTTTCATGTTAGATGTGTTGCACATGTATTAAATTTAGTTGTACAAGATGGTATTTCATTATTTGAATGTGGTTGTATGAAAATTGAATATGCTGTTGCCTGGATTTTTTATGCTAATAGACCTGCTAGAATTAGGGAATTTAATGAGCGTTGTGTACTATGTGATTTGCCACCAAGAAAAATTCCAAGACATATTAAAACAAGGTGGAATTCTTTTTACGAAATGCTTTCAGTTGCTTACGAATATAGAGGACCCATACAAATGGTGTTTAATGCTCATAATGCTGACCCATTAGACAGAATTTGTGAAGAAGATTGGGAAGAAAGTAATGAACTATTAGAATTTTTAAGACTTTTTTATGATGCAACAACCATGTTTTCTGGAATTTATTATCCTACTATTTCATCAGTATTAATAAATATTTGTGCTATTTCAATTCAATTTTCTAAATACAAAAAAATTGAAAAATTTAGAGTTGCAATTGAAGGTATGATTGAAAAATTTTAAAAATATTTTTTTCCTATTCCTCAAATTTTTTTAACTGCTACTTTACTTCATCCTGACTATAAATTACAAGGTGTGCAGGGACTTGTTGACACTTTTTATGATACCTTAGAAATTTCACCGGAAATAAATCCAACTAGTCAACTGTGTAAGTGTAGCATAAAAGTAGAAGCAAAAATTTTGTATGAAAAATATAGAACTACAGGAAATACTCAAGAAGTTGGTCAAACTTCTAATCCTCAGAGTAAAGCTCGAATTTCAAGTTATATGCGAGATTTTCTTGGTCTTAATTCTACTAACCGTGATGATTTTGAAGAATATCTTAATCAATCTTTAGAAACAGTGGAAGACGAAGATGGCAATGAAGATTTATTAGCATGGTGGAGGAGGCGGAGCGTTGCATTTCCAATTTTAAGCAAAATGGTTCGTGATGTTCTAGCTATTCAAGCTTCATCAGTTGCATCAGAGGCTGCTTTTAGTGCGGCAAGGTTTCAACTTGGCGATCATAGACATTCATTGGCGGAAGACAGTTTGGAAATATCAGTTTTATTTAGAGATTGGGTCAACGCCGAAAGGAGAAATGATAATTTGCCAAAGTTAAGTTCCAAACAAGAAGCTTGGATTAATGCGGTACTTGGATCTAGTGATGATGAATTAGAGTCACAAGAGTTTCTAGCAAGTTTGCCAACACCGGAGGATGTTACCGTCGATATGATGCGACAATTAGAATTGAATTTTAAAGGAAAATACAAATATTAGATTACATCCGAGAACTAATTGAAACAGAACCCTTCCTAGAAGGTGGCTGCGTAAATTAGTTACTCATCTAATATTTGTAACAAATATTAGTTTTACATATGAGAACTTATTGAAACAGAACCCTTCCTAGAAGGTGGCTGCGTAGATTAGTTACTCCACTAATATTTGTAAATTGTAACTTCTAAGTTCTAAGTTGCAATTAGATTTTATTGAATAAATTTGAAGGCTTTATTAAGTCTTTTTTATATAACTATTGTCTTGCATTTTAATTTTAATATATTCATACATATTTACATATATACTAAACTAACTTTAAAATACTTAATTTAAAAATCAAAATTTCAAGTTTAAATTACTTTAAAATATTTAAAATACAAATTTGAACTTCTCAAATTTGAAATTTGAAAATTGAAAATTGAAAATTGAAATTTGAAATTTGAAAGTTGAATTTGAAATTTGAAATTTGAAATTTGAAATTTGAAGTTTGAAATTTGAAGTTTGAAATTGAAATTTGAATTTTGAAATTTGAAATCTTAAGCATCATTTATTAGCTAAAAATGTTATTGAAAAAAAATCAAATAAACTAAAAATGTTATTCAATAATCAATAACATATAATTTCAATACAAATAAATAAGTATATAAAATATCTCCCGTCCCGTCCCCCCAAAACCCGTCCCATCCCGTATATATAGTGGGAGGGGACGGGACTTATTTTTGTCCCGCCAATCCCGATCCCGGTAAAATCCCCCCAGCTCCGTCCCCCGTCCCGTCCCGTCCCCCTTCGTCCCGTCCCCGTCCCCGTCCCCTTGCCAGCCTTAGTTTGAACTTGAAAATGGGCCCGTTTGCTCGTCGGGACCAACTGCTCCATTACTAAAGTCAAAGAATTTGTCAAATAAAAATTAGGAATTCCAAGTCACCAATAATAAATGAATTATAGCACACGAAAATTAGAAAAATTGGGGTTTACCTACTTTGGGGCTCCTTCAAACTTGAAAATGGGTATGTTTACCCGTCGGGACCAAATGGCTCCATTACTAAGGTTTTAACGGACGTCCATGAAATATTTCGGCAAAAGAAATCCAAAATTCTGGATCACCAAAAATCCATGGACACACACGAAAATCGACAAACTAGGGGTTTACCTGCTTTGTGGCTCGTTTGAACTTGAAAATGGGCCAGTTTGCTCATCGGGACAAACTGACTCAATTACTAAGGTCTTAACAGACGTCCCTGTAAAATTTTGGCAAAAAAAATCTAGAATTCTGAATCACCAAAAATCTATGGACTATAGAATACGAAAATCGACAAAATGGAGGTTTACCTGTTTTGGGGCTTGTTTAAACTTGAAAATAGACCCGTTTGCCCATCTTGACCAACTAGTTCCATTACTAATGTCTTAATGGACGTCCATGAAAAATTTTGGCAAAAATATCTGGAATTTCGGATCACCAAAAATCCATGGACTATAGCACACAAAAATCGGTAAAATGAGGGTTTACCTGCTTTGTGGCTCGTTTGAACTTGAAAATAGGCCCGTTTGCCCATCAGGAACAATTGGTTCTATTACTAATGTCTTAACGGACGTCCATAAAGAATTTCGGCAAAAAAATTTTGGAATTCTGGATCACCAAAAATCCATTGATTATAGCACATGAAAATCGGTAAAATAAGGGTTTACCTACTTTGGGGCTCTTTTGAACTTGAAAATGGGCTTATTTGCCTGTCCGAACAAATTGGCTCCATTACTAAGGTCTTAATAGATGACCATGTAAAAATTTGGCAAGAAAAATACGAAATTCCGAGTCACCAAAAACCCATTGACTATATCACACGAAAATCAGCAAACTGGCGGGTTTACCTGTTTTGAGGCTCATATGAACTTGAAAATGGGCACGTTTGCCCGTCGTGACAAACTTTCTCCATTACTTAGATTTTAACGGATGTCCATAAAAAAATTGGCAAAAAAAATTCTGAAATTCTGGATCACAAAAAATCCATGGACTATAGCACACGAAAATCGACAAAATGGCGGTTCACCTGATTTGGGGCTTGTTTGCACTTAAAAATTGGCCCGTTTGCCCGTCAGGACCAACTAACTCCATTACTAAAGCCTTCACAGACGTCAATGAAAAATTTCGTCAATAAAAATCTAGAATTCCTGATCACCAAAAATCTATGGACTATAGCACTCGAAAATCGACAAAATGGGGGTTTACCTGCTTTGGGGCTCGTTTGAACTTGAAAATGGGCACATTTTCCCGTCGAGACCAACATTTTCCATTACTAAGGTCTTAACATATATCAATGAAATATTTGGCAAAAAATAATCCAAAATTCTGGATCACTGAAACTCCATGGACTATAGCACATGAAAATTATCAAAATGGGGATTTACCAGCTTTGGGGCTCGTTTGAACTTGAAAATAGGCTCGTTTACCCTTCGGGACCAATTGGCTCCATTACTAAGGTCTTAACGGACGTCCGTCAAACAATTTAGCAAAAAAATTGGAATTCCGAATCACTAAAAATACATGGACTATAGCACATGAAAATCGGTAAAATGGGGGTTTACCTGCTTTGGGATCGTTTGAACTTGAAAATGGGCCCGTTTGCCCATCGTGATGAATTGGCTCGATTACTAAGGTCTTAACGAACGTTCATGAAAAATTTTAGCAGAAAAAAATTTGGAATTCCAGATAACCAAAATTTCTTGAACTATTGCACACGAAAATCAGCAAAATTGAGGTTTACCAGCTTTGGGGCTAGTTTGAACTTTAAAATGGGCTCATTTTCCTGTCAGGACAAACTGACTCCATTACTAAGGTCTTAACGGACACCCATGAAAAATTTCGGCAAAAAAAATCTTCAATTTCGATCACCAAAAATCCATGAACTAGCACACGAAAATCGACAAAATAGGGGTTTACCTACTATGGAGCTCGTTTAAACTTGAAAATGGGCTTGATTGCCCTTAGGGACAAACTGGCTCCATTAATAATGTCTTAACGGATGTACATGAAAATTTTTGACAAAAAAACAATTGGAAATCCGGATCACCAAAAATCCATAGACGCACACGAAAATCGACAAAATGGGGGTTTACCTGCTTTGGGCTCGTTGAACTTGAAAATGGGCCCATTTGCCCGTTGGGACCAACTGAATCCATTATTAAGTTCTTAACAGACGTCCATGAAAAATTTCGACAAAAACAAATTCAAAATTTCAGATCACCAAAAATCCATGGACTATAGCATACGAAAATTGATAAAAATGGGGATTTACATGCTTTGGGTCTTATTTGAACTTGAAAATGAGCCCATTTGCCCGTCGGGACCAACTGCTCCATTACTAAGTTGTTTACAGACGTTCATTAAATATTTCGACAAAAAAATCCAGAATTTCGGATCACAAAAAATCCATGGATAAACTTTCCCGTTATCGGAACAAACATTTTATTTCCAGGGTTCCTCACTTGTTTTTTACTTTCTTTTTTACGAAAAAAAATTCCGGACGACCGGAGCGGAAAACCTCTCCTGACAATTGGAGAAGGAGAAAGCCATTCCTACGGGCCTGGAACTGTGATGAATGAAGTAAGAATTTCGAGCTAGGGCCTGAGAATTTACATCTAGGTGCTTGTCTAGTTCCCAGTGAGACCGTTGATTTTGCGAAGGCCCGAAAGCTCACAAAAAATAGTAAAATGTAGGTTTACCTATTTTGTGGCTCGTTTGAACTTGAAAATGGGTCCGTTTGTCTGTCAGAACCAACTAGATCCATTTCTAAGGTCGTAACAGACGTCCCTGAAAAAGTTCGGCAAAAAAAATCCAAAATTCTGGATCACCAAAAATTCATGGATTATAGCCCACGAAAATTGGCAAAATGGGTATTTACCAGTTTGAGGGCTCGTTTAAACTTGGAAATGGGCCCGTTTACCCATCGAAACCAACTGGCTCCATTACTAAGCACTTAACAAACTTCCATGAAATTTTTTGGCAAAACAAAATCCGAAATCCGGATCACCAAAAATTCATTGACTATGGAACACGAAAAATCGGTAAAATGGAGGTTTACCTGCTTTAGTGCTTGTTTGAACTTGAAAATGGGCCCTTTTGCCCATCGGGACCAACTTGCTCCATTACTAAGGCCTTAACAGACGTCAATGAAAAATTTTGGCAAAAAAAAATCTGGAATTCTTGATCACAAAAAATTCATGGACTATAATACACGAGAATTTGTAAAATGGGGGTTTACCTTCTTTAGGGCTTGTTTCAACTTGAAAATAGGTCTGTTTGCCCGTCGGGGCCAATGTTCTCCATTAATAAAGTCTTAACGGACATCCATGAAAATTTTTTGCAAAAATTTATCCGAAATTTCGGATCACCAAAAATCTATGGACTATATAGCACACAAAAATCGTTAAAATGGGGGTTTACCTGCTTTGGGGTTGTTTGACCATGAAAATAGGTCAGTTTGCCCTTCGGGACCTACTAGCTCCATTACTAAGTTTTTAGCGAACGTCCCTGAAAAAATTCGGCAAAAAAAATATGGAATTTTGGATCAAAAAAAATACATGGATTGCCTACGAAAATCGGTAAAATGGGGGTTTACCTACTTTGGGCTTGTTTGAACTTGAAAATGGGACCGTTTTCCCGTCGGGACCAGTTGGCTCCATTACTAGGGTCTTAACAGACATCCATGAAACATTTCAGCAAAGGAAAATTAGGAATTCCGGATCACCAAAAATTCATTGACATAGCACATGAAAATTGGTAAAATTGGGGTATACCTAATTTAGGGCTCGTTTGAACTTGAAAATGGGCCCATTTGCCCATTGGAACAAACTAGCTCCATTACTAAGGTCTTAACGGACGTTTATGACAAATTTCGGCCAAAAAAATTCAGAATTGCGGATCACCAAAAATCCATAGACTATAGCATATGAAAATCAGCGAAATAGGGGTTTACCTTCGTTGGGGCTCGTTTGAACTTGAAAATGGGCCCATTTTGCCCATCCGAACCAACTAACTTCATTACTAAGGTCGTAACGTACATCCATGAAATATTTTTTGGCAAAAAAAAATCTAGAATTCCAGATCACCAAAAATCCATGGAGGCTCGTTTTTTGGTAAAAATTAGGGGTTTACCTGCTTTGAGGCTCGTTTGAACTTGAAAATGGGCCCGTTTACCCGTCTGAACCAACTGGCTCCATTATTGAGGTCTTAACAGACGTCCATAAAAAATTTTGAGAAAAAAAATCTGGAAATCCGAATCACCAAAATTTTATGGATTATATAGCACACGAAAATTGGCAAAATTGGGTTTTACCTACTTGTGGGCTCTTTGGCACTTGAAAATGGGCCCGTTTGCCAATCGGAACCAACTGGTTTTATTACTAAGGTCTTAATGAAGTCCATGAAATTTTTGTCAAAAAGATATTCATAATTCTGGATTACCAAAAATCCATGGACTAGCATACGAAAATTAGCAAAATGGGGGCTTACCTACTTTGGGGTTCGTTTGAACTTGAAAATGGACCTGTTTGCCCGTCAGGACCAATTGGCTCCATTACTAAGATTTTAACGGATGTCCGTGAAATATTTCAGCAAAAAAATATCCAAAATTCTGGATCACCAAAAATCCATGGACTACACATGAAAATCGATAAAATGGGGGTTTACCTACTTTGTGACATTTGAACTTGAAAATGGGCATGTTTTCCCGTCGAAACCAACTGGCTCTATTACTAGGTCATAAAAAACGTCCTTAAAAAAATTTGGCAAAACAAAATCCAAAATTTTGAATCACCAAAAATCTGTGGACTATAGCAAACGAAATTCAGCTAAATGGGAATTTACCGAGGCTCGTTTGAACTTGAAAATGCTTCTGTGGTCGGGACTAACTAGCTCCATTATTAAGGTCTTAATGGACGTCAACGAAAAATTTCAGCAAAAAAAAATCTGGAATTCCTGATCACCAAAAAATCGTGGACTATAGCACACGAAAATTGGGAAAATGGGCGTTTACTTGCTTTGGGGATCGTTTGAACTTGAAAATGGGCCTGTTTGCCCATGGGACCAACTAGCTCCATTGTTAAGGTCTTAATAAACGTCCATGAATAATTTAGGCAAAAAAAATCTGAAATTCCGAATCACCAAAAATCCATGGAATATAACACACAAAAATAAGAAAAATGAAGGTTTACCTGGTTTGGGGCTCGTTTGAATTTGAAAATGGGCCAGTTTACCCATCGGGATCAACTGGCTCCATTAGTAAGGTATTAACGGACGTCCATGAAAAATTTTGGCAAAAAAAAATTTGGAAATCTGGATCACCAAAAATCCATGGATTGTAGCACACGAAAATTGGTAAAAATCGGATTTACCTGCTTTGGGGGTCGTTTGAACTTGAAAATGGGCCCGTTTGCTCATCTGGACAAACTGACTCCCTTACTAAAATCATAACGGACGTCCATGAAAAATTTTGGCAAAAAAAAATCCTAAATTCCGGGTCACCAAAAATCCATTGACGTGGTTGGGTTTAACTCCGTTATAGGGCTAGTACGCTGAGCAGCTTCGAATTCTGTTGTGCCGGTGCACAAAGCAAGCACACAAGGACTGCGTAAATCTTTGGTCTGTCTATCATTGCCCATGTTGGGCTGACTCCTTTTTTTAGGCAAGAAGACCACTAGTTGAATTATTTATAGTATATGAAAATCGACAAAATGGGGGATTTACCTGCTTTGGAGCTCGTTTGAATTTGAAAATTGTCTCGTTTACCCATCGGAACCAACTAGTTCCATTACTAAGGTCTTAACCGACGTACATGAAAAATGTCGGGAAAAAAATATCTAGAATTTCGAATCACCGAAAATCCATGGACTATAGCACACAAAAATCGGCAAAATGGGGGTTTACCTGCTTTGGGGATCGTTTGTACTTGAAAATGGGCTCGTTTGCCTGTCGGGACTAACTGGCTCCATTACTAAAGTCTTAACAGACATCTATGAAATATTTCGGCAAAAAAATATGTGGAATTCTGGATCACCAAAAATCCATGAACTATAGCACACAAAAATTGGCAAAATGGGGATTTACCTGCTTTGGGGCTCATTTGAACTTTAAAATGGGCATATTTTCCCGTCGGGACCAACTGACTCTAATACTAAGGACTTAATAGATGTCCATGAAAAATTTTGGCAAAAAAAATCCAGAATTCTAGATCACCAAAAATTCATGGACTACAACACACAAAAATTGGCAAAAATAGGGGTTTACCTGCTTAGGGGATCGTTTGAACTTGAAAATGGGCATGTTTGTCCGTCGTGACCAACTGGCTACATTACTATGGTCTTAACGGATGTCCATGAATATTTTTGGCAAAAGAAAATCTTAAACTACGCATAACCAAAAATCCATGGACTATTGCACTCAAAAATCGACAAAATAAGGGTTTACCTGCTTTGGGGCTCGTTTGAACTTGAAAATGGGTCCGTTTTCCCGTCAAGACCAACTGGCTCTATTACAAAGGTTTTAACTGACGTCCATGAAAAATTTCATCAAAAATACTCTAGAATTCTGGATCACCAAAAATCCAAGGACTATATAGCACACAAAAATTGATAAAATGGGGGTTTAACTGTTTTGGGGCTTGTTTGACCTTAAAAATGGGTCCGTTTGCCCATCAGAACCAACTGGCTCCATTACTATGGTCATAACGGACATCCATGAAAAATTTTGATGAAAAAATCCAGAATTCTGGATCACCAAAAATCAATGGACTATAGCGTCTGAAAATTGGAAAAATGGGTATTTCCCTGCTTTCAGGCTCGTTTGAACTTGAAAATGAGCCTGTTTACCTATCGGGACCAACTATCTTCATTACTAAGGGCTTAATGGAAATAAATGAAAAATTTCGGCAAAATAAATCCGGAATTCCTGATCATAAAAAATCCATGGACTATAGCACACGAAAATCGGCAAATGGAGGGTTTTACTATTTTGGGCTTGTTTGAATTTCAAAATGGTCCCATTTTCCCGTCGGGATCAACTGGCTCCATTACTAAGGTCTTAACGCACGTCCAAGAAAACTTTTGACAAAAAAATTTGAAATTCTGGATCACCAAAATTCATGGACTATAGTATACGAAAATCAGCAAAATGGGGGTTTACCTACTTTGGAGATTGTTTGAACTTGAAAATGGAATCGTTTGCCCGTTGGTACCAACTAGCTCCATTACTAAAGTCTTAACGGACGTCCATGAAAAATTTTCAGCAAAAAAAATTTAGAATTACAGATCACCCAAAATTCATGGACTATAGCACAAGAAAATCGGCAAAATGAGGGTTAACCTACTTTGGAGCTCGTTTGAATTTGAAAATGGGCCCGTTTGCTAGTAAGGACCAATTGGCTCCATTGCTAAGTTCTTAACACACGTCCATGTTTTTGGAAAATAAAATCCTTAATTTCGGATCACTCAAAATCCATGGTCTATAGCACACGAAAATCGGCAAAATGGGGGTTTACATGCTTTGGGGCTCGTTTGAACTTGAAAATGGGCCCGTTTGCCCATTTGGACCAACTGGTTCCCGATCTTTAGTTCAGCAGCATCAGTGGTGAGTCCTCATTCTTTGAGGACGAGTGACATGTTATCTTTCCATTGTCAGTCTTTTAGTTTCAGTTTTGCTAGAGTTAGCTGGGACATGTCTCAGCATCTTTAGTCAATAGAGTCTTTTATTCATACATAGTTTAGATTCAGTTTTAGTTTGAGTTTGATTTTCAGTTTTCATTAAACTTGTTTATATATATTCAGACATACAATAAGTATTCCCCATCATTTCATTTTATGATATTCTTCTAGCTACCGCACAATATGTCTATTATGTTGAAAATCTTTAAGTATGCTTATGATATGCTAACAGGGTTACCTTGGGGTCACTCGTGATCCCAGGTCTCGTGTCCACGTCTTGGGGTAGCCTCGGGGCGTGACAATACTAGAGCAGTGGTTAACTGAGTTCTCAATTCCTGAAAGCTCATCTCACAAGCTTCAGACATTAAAAATTAGATGTTTTCATAGTCACCTTGGTTGATAAGTCTTAATGCTCCTAGATATTTTGATGATCTCCTCACAAGTGTAGGGACCAGGTCCTCTTCAGAGTATGCTCATCCAGGGTCATATGTTGTACAACTGGAAAGTTGTCTACGTCAGAAAGTTGGTGAAGCCGCCAGTGTACTACACCAACCAGAAGCGACGAAGTTGTTTGTCCAAAGGGTATTAACTCTTGATGTTTGATATATTCAAGACCAAAAACAACAAACAACTCATTCATTCAAAGAGAAACATTCAAGCTTCCAAACAGCAGGGACCTGATAGATTGCATTATTGCTTCCTGTACCTGCTGTTACTTTGATTGCTTGTAATCGTGCTTATATTGTAGGAATTGTTTCGCTTGTGATAGAAATGTTTCAAGCTTGTGTGAATCATTGTAAGAACTTAGTTGTGAGTAACTTAGTGTCTTATGTCAAAGTCTATATTAATCAGTCAAGATTAGTATATTGGGCAGTGTTGTATCTGCTTAGGCTCGGTTAAGTAATTGGTGATATTACTTAGTGTGGAGATTAGCAGGTTAATCTCAAGTTGTAAATTGTGTTTTACTTTTTCTTGTGAAGTTTAGTAAAAGCAGTTTGAAAATCCATGTGAGACAGGTCGTGGTTTTACTCCCTTGAGCAAGGAGGTTTCCACGTAAACTTGTGTGTACAATTTTTACTTTCAGCATTTATTTACTTTAAGTATTTATCTATTTTTTGTCATTGTAAATCGTGATGAGGACCTGGTCCTATCATATCTAAGTGGATGCATACATTCCAACAAGTGGTATCAAAACTTGACTTTTCAATTTGGGTAACACCAAGAAAAGAAAAGATTCGAAGGAATGACTGCTCCAGCTAATATGGAGGAAGGTCAGTCATCTACCAGACCACCCCGCTTCAATGGACAATACTATGGGTGGTGGAAGAATCGAATGCATGATTACATCAATGCTGAAGATACTGAGTTGTGGGACGTGATTCTTGATGGACCATACATTCTGACAAAAGAGGTGAAAGATGGAGAGCTCACTACAACTGTTATCAAAACCAGAAAGGAGTATTATGAAACAGACAAGAAGAAGATAGAGAAAAATTATAAAGCAAAGAAGATTCTAGTATGTGGAATCGGGTCAAATGAGTACAACTGAATCTCTGCCTGTGAGACAGCCAATAAGATATGGGACTGTCTCCAAACAACCCATAAGGGAATGACACAAGTGAAGGAGTCTAAGGTCGATATGGTTATGACTCGGTATGAGAACTTCGAAGGAAGTTGAAACCATCTTCGAGATGAACTCAAGATTCACCTCCATAATCAACGAACTGAGATGCCTTGGTGAACCTATTCCTTTAAGAAAACAGGTTCGAAAGATTCTCAAAGTGCTTCCCAAGTCATGGGAAAGCAAAGTGAATGCTATAACTGAAGCAAAGGATTTGAAGACGCTTGCCATGGAGGAACTGATTGGAAATCTCCAAACTTATGAGCTGAACAAGAAACAGGGGACAAACATGACGGAGGGAAAGAAGGAGAAATCAGTTGCTTTGAAAACATCTCAAAATGATGTGACTGAGGAGGAGGATGAAATGGCATATTTCACTAGAAGGTTTCAGAAGATTATCAAGAAGCATGGAGGCTTTCAAAAGAAAGCTTCAACCAGTAAAGCAGCAAATGCAAATGATCTTTGTCATAAATGTGGCAAACCTGGTCATTTTATGAGGGATTGCCCCAGCCAGAAGTAGAAAACTTCGGACTTCAGACCTCGCAGAAGGGACCAGGTCCTAGACCATGCCAACAGGAAATCCCATGCTGATCAACTGCTGAAGAAAGCTTTGGATGTATGGGGAAATGCATCTAGCGAGTCCAAGGAAGAGAGCAGAAAATCCAAAAGATGTCTTGATGATGGTTGTGGAAGATGATGAAACTGTCTACAATTCCATTTTCTCACTAATGGAAAAATCTGACGATGAAGAGGATCTGAATGAGGTAACCCTTTTTTAATCTCAAGGATGATCTAGATACTCTTTCTATTAATAGATTGAGAAAACTTGTTGCTTTATTAATTGATTCAGTTGATGAACTAACTTCTGAAAATTTTACGATGAGTGACATGTTGAGGTTGTGTGACGATGAAAACTCAGCTCTCAACTCTCAAATATCTGAAATGAGCATTAGAATAGGTATCCTTGAGACCGGTAGTCTGGAACCCAACGAGGAACCTGGTACNAGGTAACCCTTTTTTAATCTCAAGGATGATCTAGATACTCTTTCCATTAATAGATTGAGAAAACTTGTTGCTCTATTAATTGACTCAGTTGATGAACTAACTTCTGAAAATTTTACGATGAGTGACATATTGAGGTTGTGTGAGGATGAAAACTCAGCTCTCAACTCTCAAATATCTGAAATGAGCATTAGAATAGGTATCCTTGAGACCGGTAGTCTAGAACCCAACGAGGAACCTGGTACCTCTGAGGGTGGGAAGCGAAAACTCAGTAACTTTGAGATTGAACTAGAAGAGAAACTTAAGACCTCTGAGTGTAAGTTAGTTGCCGCCCTATAAAGGAATTCTCAACTAGTGAAGGATCTGTGTAAGATCAAAGAAGAGTTGAACCAATCCCTCAAATGGACTGACTCATCTAAGATACTCTCTAACTTAGCAAATCAGAAATTCAACAGCAGAAAGGGATTAGGTTGTAGACAGATAGAGCCTCCCTACAATCCTTATAGTAAGTATGTGTCTGTCTCTGACAATCTTCTGTGTACCCACTGTGGAAAAAATGGTCATCTGAAAGAAAAGTGTGAGATTTTGAGAGGAGTAAAAGAAAGACATGAGAAGTTTCTTAAATCAAGAAAGGTTTTTGAGAAAAAGAAAAAGGTACATGGTCCCGGTTACCACTTTAGCAAGAACACTTTACCCCATGGACAGAAAGGTTTCTTATTAAGCCTTTTGACAGTTTTTGGGAACTCCATTTGAAGTGGGTTCCTAAGTCTAATAAGTGATTCTTGGGCAGAAGAGAGGAAGCAGTCAGTGTTGGTACATGGATAGTGGATGCTAAAGGCACATGACTGGAGACACTCTAAACTTCCTCTCTTTAGAAGCACACTAAGGTGGTGGCGTGTCATTTGGTGGTGGAAAGAAGAGTTCCATTCTTGGTATTGGCAAGATAGGGAGAACAACTGATCATTCCATAGATAATGTACACTATGTGGATGGTCTGAATTACAATCTGTTGAGTGTATCTCAAATCTGCGACAAGGGAAATGAAGTCAAGTTCATGTTTGATAGGTGCCTGGTTACAAACTGTGCAACTAAAAGATTTGTTATATCTGCCAAAAGAGTCAAAAATATGTATGTTGCGGATTTTGACTCTATTGTAGGGGACAATCTTTCATGCCTGAGTGCTCCTGATGATGCAAATCTATGGCATCGGCGATTGGATCATGTAAGTACTTCTTTGTTAAACAAGCTTGTTGCAGGGGACCTGATCCGTGGATTGCCAAAGCTGAAGTTCTCAAATAACAAAGTATGTGATGCATGTGCAAAAGGGAAAGAAATAAGATCATCCTTCAAAGCCAAGAAAGGCGTGAGCACAACCAGACCTCTGGAGCTTCTCCATATGGACCTATGTGGACCAGTGAGAATTCAAAGCAGAGGAGGTAAGAAGTATATTCTTGTAGTTGTTGATGACTTTTCCAGGTTCACCTGGAACATGTTTCTGCGGACTAAGGATGAGACGGCCGGACTTCTGATCACATTTGCCAAAGCTATTCAACTGAAGGTCAAATGCAAGATTGCTAGTATCAGATCTGACCATGGCACAGAGTTTGAGAACTCTAAAATTGAAGGCTTTTGTGCTAAAAATGGAATCAATCACAATTTCTCTGCACCAAGAACTCCTCAGCAAAATGGAGTTGTTGAAAGGAAAAACAGAACATTAGTGGATATTGCAAGAACAATGCTGATTGACTCAGGGCATGCAATGAATTTTTGGGCAGAAGCAGTCAACACAGCATGCTATGTTACAAATAGGTGTGTTATCAGGTTTGTGATCAAGAAAACACCTTACAAATTGTTGAATGACATAAAACCTTCAATTGCTCATCTTAAGCCATTTGGGTGCAAATGCTTTGTATTGAATAATGGAAAGGATGACCTTGGTAAGTTTGATGCCAGGAGTGATGAAGGGGTGTTTGTCGGGTACTCTTCCACCAGCAAGGCTTACAGGATTTTTAACAAAAAAACTCTATGTGTTGAAAAGAGAATGCATGTGATATTTGATGAATTTGAGAAAAATGATGAGCACAAAGAAGACCATGATGAGTTGGAGGAGCTGATCAAGAGAAAACAGGATAAGGCAATTCAAAATCTTGGAAACAAATAGGTTGAAAAAGAAAATGGTGCAGAACACACAGGAGAACCTAGTCCCTCTGGTTCAGCCCAGGAGGTATTATCTTAAAATTCAGAAGATGATGAAGGTGAATATGATGTTGATGTGGAAGAAGAGATTACCATTGAGTCCGGATGGAAACATCAATCCTCTCATCCACTGGACAATCTCATCTCTCCACTTGACTTGGAAATATAGACTAGATCCAGAACAAGAAATCTTATTGCTTATTCAGCCTTCATATCATCCATTGAGCCTAAGAATATCAAAGAGGCTTTACAGGATTCAGATTGGGTAACATCAATGCAGGAAAAGCTTCATCAGTTTGAGAGAAGCAAGGTGTGGCACCTGGTCCCCAGACCACTCAACAGAACTATTATTGGGACATGATGGGTCTTCAAAAAAAACTTTATAAGCATGGGATCATCACCAGAAACAAGTCAAGACTTGTGGTGCATGGATACAATCAAGAGGAGGGGATTGACTATGACGAGACCTTTGCTCCTGTAGCCAGAATGGAAGCTATTAGAATCTTGATTGTTTTTGCTGCCCACGTGGTGTTTAAACTGTTTCAAATAGATGTCAAGAGTGCCTTCTTGAATGGGAATTTGAAAGAGAAGGTGTATGTCATGCAGCCTCCATGTTTTGAAGATGCAGACCTGCCAAATCATGTGTTGAAGTTGGATAAAGCTTTGTATGGTTTAAAGCAAGCTCCCAGAGCTTGGTATGAACGCTTGTCAAAATTCCTCCTTGTAAATGGGTTCAAAAAAGGTAAAATTGATAATACATTGTTCCTAAAATCCAGAGGTAAGGAGTTGTTGATTGTGCAGGTATATGTAGATGATATCATCTTTGGAGCTACTTCAGATTCACTGTGTAAGAAGTTTGCTGATGTAATGAGTAGTTAATTTGAAATGAGCATGATGGGGGAGCTTACTTTCTTTTTGGGACTTCAGATCAGACAGACTTCTCAGGGCAAATCCATATGTTAGGAGAAGTATATAAAAGAACTACTGAAAAAGTTCAATTTGCTTGAAGCAAAAGTCCTTGATACTCCTATGAGCACAAGTGTGAAACTTGACCTAGATAGTGATGGAATTGAAGTAAATCAGATCATGTACAAGGGAATTATTCGGTCACTTATGTATCTCACTGCTTGCAAACCTAACATAGTCTTCAGTGTAGGGATGTGTGCAAGGTTTCAAGCAGCACCAAAGGAATCACACTTGAAGGCAGCCAAGCGAGTTCTGAGATATTTGAAGGGCACATAGGTACTGATCCTCTTCTATCCCACTGGTGACTCCTTTGATCTAATTGGTTATGCTGATGCTGATTATGCAGGTTTTCCTGTTGATCGAAAGAGCACATCAGGCATGGCACACTTTCTAGGATCATCACTGATTTCATGGGGGACTAAGAAGCAAAACTCAGTGGCACTGTCTACAACTGAAGCAGAATATGTGGCTATTGCATCTTGCTGTGCACAGTTACTATGGATCAAGTAGCAGCTGGAAGACTTTGGAGTTCTCACAAACACTATCCCTTTAATTTGTGATAACATCAGTGCAATGAATATGGCCAAGAACCCTATTCAGCATAAGAGGACAAAGCACATAGATGGAGGCATCACTTTCTGAGAGACAATGTTGAAAAGCAAAATGTGGTGATGAAGTTTTGTAAGACAGAAGACCAATTGGTTGATATCTTTACAAAACCCTTGAGTAAAGATTGTTTCATCAAAAACAGGTTAAGGTTGGGGATGCATAAGATCACCTGATTCCATGACAAGTCTACACAAAATCTTCCATTTGATTATGTTAAGGAGGGCATGTATCTATACTTGTTGTAATGCGTTTCGTTTGAGAATTTACTTCTGGTACCTTAATGCAGGTATACACTCATGGCATGTTAGCTGAAGGGAAGATCTAATCATACAGGCAGGGCTACATACTAAATGGGACTTGGTCCCCACGAGGTTAGTATCACTTATGCTATACTGTATGTCTGTCAACGTCACTGCCACGTGTCTCCTACCCATTCATCGCGTCAATTTCAGACATTTTTTCACTTTAAATCCAAGAATCACAACTTTTCAGGGACCCGATACCTCTTGGACTTAAATATAAATGTAACCTCTGTTAATCCAAACATCTTAACCTCTTTCAAATCTCTTTTGTGATTTCTTACCTCGTTCTTAAATTGCCTTTTCTTCTTTATCAAAATGACTAACTCCACTTTCGCGTCAAAGCTTCCCTTTTCTCAAGAGATTGAAAACCCTGGTTCCTTCAATTTATTCACCCTCTCCCCAGAAGAATCTCTGTTGACACCAGTCTGTGGTGTTGGTGAAATGGGCGAGTCCATCACACCTCATACTGAAGTGGTGGCTTCTCCTAATCTTCCATCTGAGGAGATTTTACCTTGCTTGTCGATGTTAGTTCTATCTGGTGAGAAATCTCCAAACTCAGAATCCCAATCAGTCATAAAACCAAGTGCTGACCCTCCTACTGAAGAACTTGAAGTATTGTCTAAGGGAGTGTCTTCTACTCTGTCTAAAAGATTATTTGATAGAGATCTGTCGGAGGGAAAGGGTCCTGAGTCGAATATTCTAACAGCAGGGGCAGAATTAGTAGATGTATAAAGTTTGGCCTCTCTTAGAGGCGATATTCAACCAACCTTGCTGGAACAAGAGTTGAGGTTTTCGAAGCAGGTCCCTCACAGTGTTCTATCCGTGTTTGACCAAACACATAGGTTGTTTGACGTTGAGAGTTACAAGAAAGAGGAAGAAGAAGTTCCTTTGAAATGGAGTAGAAAAGGGGTGCGAGGAGCCAACACTTTAACAGTTGGTGTCCCTGATTTGGAAATAGTTAAGAGTACTCCTGAGGTTGTTCTTAGTGATGAGCCCGCTGAGTTTGCAAAAGAGAGAAAAAGAAAAGGGAAGGGAAAGTTGGTTGAGTCCAACTCAAAAAAGGACAAGAAGAGGTATGGGACTAAGAGTGAAATGCAGAAAGATATGGGGAGTACCATTGTAGTGAATGTAATTCAAACTGAGAGGATTAGGAAAAGAAGATGGGAAGGTCACTTGCCTGAAGAACCCACATCAACTCCTTTGCTTGTTGGGACCAGTGATACCGAATCTGATGATATCACTGCATATGTGACAAAACGAAGAAAGGAAGTTGAGGCTAAGATGGTTTAATCGAAGGGATGTCAGAAGTTTGTCAAGAAATCTCATGTGAAGAAGGAGAGAGTGAAGAAAAAGGTTACTGTTAAATCAAATCAGGACAAGGGACCAGGTCCTAGTGTTCCAAAACAAGTTGCAGACAAGGAAATGACCAGGGAAGAGCGCATAGTTGAATGGAGAACCAGAAAGTGCTGAACGGCAGAGTTTTTTATCTTGATATTATAACCAAATTTGGTATGTCCAATCTCTTTGATGTTGTTTCTCTACAAGGTTGGGTCCATCCATCGAACCCCCAGTACCTTATTTGCATGAACCTGAGGTGAGTGAATTTTACTACAAAATGGAGTTGTTAGAGGATGGAGGAATTAGTACTTCTGTCAAAGATATTAAGATCATTTTAGATGAGGAAACTTTGGGGATCATTCTTGGTGCTCCTGCAAGAGGAATCTGGTCAATTGAAGGCTACAAGCCATCCAATGTGTTCTTAGAATAGGCCACAAAGCGTTGGGACATCAAGCGTGTAGGAATGCCAAAGAAGTTTCTCAAAGGAGAATATCAGCTACTCTTTGAGTTCATCAACAAGGTGATAGTACCAAGGACCAAGAAGAGAACTGTAGCATCTGTTGCTGATCTATTTCTCATGGAGAAGCTGGATGAACTTGAGGAAATAAATCTCCTTGCTATAATGCTTGAACATATGCACAGGGTGTTGACCTGGAAATTNTTCATCAACAAGGTGATAGTACCAAGGACCAAGAAGAGAACTGTAGCATCTGTTGCTGATCTATTTCTCATGGAGAAGCTGGATGAACTTGAGGAAATAAATCTCCTTGATATAATGCTTGAACATATGCACAGGGTGTTGACCTGGAAACTGGCAAAGCACGGCATCCCGTATGGCTACTTGTTGAATTATGTGTTCAAACATTTCGAAGTGCCTTTGGGACTAGAGGTACCTGGTACCACTAAGAAAATGTTCACTGCTGCTACCCTGCTAGAATGTGAGTGTGTTGAAGGAAAGGCCAGGGGTAGGTCTCAGGGGGCAGATCTTCTACAACAGCAAGCCTCTCTTAAACGAGAGTTGATTGATCTCACCGTGATCTTAAATGATAAGGAGGTTGAGATTGCACAACTGAAATCTCAGCTGCAGAAGGTTATTTCAATGGGACCTGGTACCAGTGGTGTAGACGAGCAAGTGGTGCAAAAGTTGAGAGCTGAGAATGAGTAGCTGTTAAAGACAAATGCCTCACTCAGTGAGGAAGTCAAGGCTCTCAACAAGCAATTTATTCAGGATCATGAGGCTGCAAATGAGAGAATGTCCTTGCTCATGCGTACCCTTAATCCCCTTCCCCCTCCATCCGAAACGAGTCATGTTTCCTTAGTTTCTTTTTCATTCCTGGTTTAAAACTCTTGTGGCTATGTGTACTGTTTTGACTGACTACTGTGGTCAGTTTTTGTGATCTAATGCTAATTGCAACTGTGCCCTGTTCAGTATGGTTTAATATTCTCTTTATGCTTACATGTACATGCTTTGTGTGGCCCATGGCCCTGATTTCTTAAATGCTTTGCATATAACACGCATATGTTTACTATTATTCCTTTTCAATGATGTCAAAAGGGAAAATTGGTAAACTGTTGTGAAATAAGGGAACTGAACAGTGATAGGGGGAATAGGTGACAGGGGGAACTAATGTAATTTTTGAATGAATGCTTAACTCTCATGTGAGGTTGCTTGTAGGTTGTTTGTCATCATCAAAAAAGGGGGAAATGATAAGTATTAATGCTCCCATATGTTTTGATGATCTCCTCACAAGTGCAGGGACTCGGTCCTCTGCAGAGTGTGCTCGTCCAAGGTCATATGATGTACAGTTGGAAAGTTGTCTGCGTCAGAAAGTTGGTGGAGCCGCCAGTGTACTACACCAACTAGAAGCAACGAGCTTGTTTGTCCAAAGGGTATTAACTCTTGATGTTTGATATATTTAAGACCAAAAACAACAAACAACTCATTTATTCAAAGAGAGACATTCAAGTTTCAAAACAGCAGGGACCTGATAGATTGCATTATTGCTTCCTGTACCAGTTGTTACTTTGATTTCTTGTAATCATGCTTATATTGTAGGAATCATTTCGCTTGTGATAGAAACGTTTCAAGCTTGTGTGAATCATTGTAAGAATTTAGTTGTGAGTAACTTAGTGTCTTACGTCAAAGTCTATATTAATCAGTCAAGATTAGTATAGTGGGCAGTGTTGTATCTGCTTAGGTTGGGCTAAGTAATAGGTGATATTACTTAGTGTGGAGATTAGCAGGTTAATATCAAGTTGTAAACTGTGTTTTACTTTTGCTTGTGAAGTTTTGTGAAAGAAGTTTGAAAATCCCTGTGAGACAGGTCATGGTTTTACTTCCTTGAGCAAGGAGGTTTCTACGTAAAGTTTTGTGTACAATATTTACTTTCAGCATTTATTTACTTTAAGTATTTATCTGCTTTTTGTCATTGTAAATCGTGCTGAGGACTTGGTCTTATCGTAGCTAAGTGGAAGTAGACATTCCAACATTGGTTAACGAGGATTAACTAGATGAAAATCTCTCGACGAACCTTCTATAGTAACCAGCCAATCCTAAGAAACTCCGTATATCAGTTGGAGACATGTGTTTGGGCCAGTTCTGCACTCCCTCAATCTTCTGAGTGTCAACTAGAATCCCTTCGCCAGACACAATGTGGCCTAAGAATGTCACGTATTCAAGCCAGAACTAATACTTAGAAAACATGGCATATAACTCTCGATCCTTAAGAGTTTGGAAAACTATTCTAAGATGACTAGCATGGTCCTCCTCATTCTTTGAATATATCAATATGTCATCGATAAATATGATAACAAATATGTTGAGATACGGCTTAAACACTTTGTTCATAAGATCAATGAATGTTGCAGGAGCATGAGTCAAATCAAAGGACATCACAAGGAACTCATAATGACCATAATGGTGTTTTTGGGATGTCACTTTCTCTTACTTTCAACTGATGGTAGCCAGATCTAAGGTCTATCTTAGAGAAGAAAGTGGCACTCTTAAGTTTGTCTAAAAGGTCATCAATTCTTGGAAAGGGATACCTATTCTTTATGGTGACCTTATTCAACTGGCGTTAATCACTACACATCCTAAGGGAACCATCTTTCTTCCTCACAAATAAGACCGAAACACCCCAAGGTGATACACTTTGATCGGATGAAGCCCTTACTAAGCAGATCTCTTAACTACTCTTTTAACTCCTTTAACTAAGTCAGAGCCATTCTACAAGACATAATAGAAATGACTTGAGTATCAGGAAAAATATCTATTATGAAGTCTACTTCTCTCTCTAGAGGGACTCCGGGAAGATCATCTGGAAAGACCAATGGAAACTCACTCACCACTGGAACTGACTTAATAGGTGGTGTCTCAACAGTAGAGTAATTAAATCGGACTAAGTGATAGATACACCCCTTAGAAACTAACTTTCTGACCTTAAGGTATGACATGAAACGACCCTAAGGCAGTGCTGAACTACTCCTCCACTCTAAAGGCTCATTAGGAAATTGAAACTTGACTACTCGAGTTCTACAATCAATTTAGGCATAGCAAACATGAAGCAAGTCCATACCTAGAATAATATCAAATTCCACTATATCTAGTTCAACTAAGCTAGCTATGGTGTCCTTGTGATTGACTAAGATGGTACAATCATGACAGACTCTTTGTGCTAGAATAGAATCACCAACAGGTGTGGAAATATTGAAGGGCTCAAGAAGTTGTTCGGTGGAAATGCCAAATTTCATGCTACATAAGGAGTCACTAAAGACAAACTCGCACCTGGATCATGTAAGACATAAACATGAAAAGTAAAGACTTTAAGCATACCATGGTGATTCTCCTAATCCTAGTGACTAGCGCCTAGTGACTAGTTATAGCATACAGATAGTTCATACCCCCGTCTATTCCTGAAGTAGCTCCACTCTGGTATTTATATCTACTGGAGCTGCTCAAGAAGATTGGGCTTTATTGCCCCTATTACCCTGCCTGTTCTTAGGACATTCTCTAGAAAAGTGACCAATCCATCCACACTTGTAGCAACCATCGGTACCAACACGACATTCTCTGGGATGAAGCTTACCACACTTACCACAAAGTGGGTTGTGAGTGAACCCCTGTGCCACACTTTCCTACGACTGAGAACCCTGAGCTCTAAAATTTTGGGAGTTCTGAATTCTGTAATCATTCTTGTTCAATGGTGCAAGCGCACTACCTGACAATGGAGCAAGCCCGAATGACCTTTGCTGAAAATATGACCGATTTACATTCATGGTCTTCTGCTGGCCGGATCATGATTTGTTGTCTTAGCCCTCTTAATGCGGAACTCTTCTCTGTCTTTCAACTTGTCTTCCTCAACCTCCTATACATGAATCATGAACCTAGCTATGTACATGTCTCCCATCAACATGGCCGCCTTACCTTCCTTACTTGATAAGCAAAATTACCAGACCCAAACAAGCTCATCTTGCTTCTCATATAAGCCACCATCTCCGGAGCATAGCGGGATAGTTGAGTGAACTTGAGGTTGTAGTCCTGCACACTTATATACTCGTGCTTCAGATTAAGAAACTCTCTTACCTTTGCTTCCCTTATCTCCGGGACAAGAAGCACCTGAAGAAAGCATCTTCACACAACGCAACTCAACTGTGGTGCCCCATTTGCCCTGATCTTCATCCACTGATCAAACCATATCCTAGAAATGCCTTTGAGCTGGTATGTAGCAACCTCCACACTCTTATCATCAACACCATGCATGACCTCAAACACTCTATGAAGTTGATCCATGATTTTTTCTCAATCTTTGTTGAGCTTCGACTTAGTGAACTCCGGAGGATTCATCCTTAGAAACTCTCGAACTCTAGATGTATCATTCACATCCTGATAGTCGGATCCTAGGCGACCAACCTGTGCTATCACCACTTGAGTCAACATCTAAATGGCATTCTTGAATTCAATATTGGTTATATCTCCCTAAGGGGGTTGCACTTCTGGTGCATTCGGAGCTTCTTGACATTAAGTATTAGCATTCCTCCTATAAAGATGCCCTCAAACAGCTCCTCGTGGAGGCATGATCTGAAAAGACACACGTAAGCACGAGTTAAAGGAAATTTTTATAGAGTTGAAATCTATCATAAGAACAGAAGTAAAATGAAAGTGAAATGTTCTTAAATGCCGTAGCCTCCTAATTATATATGTGGCATGCTTCCACCGATAAGAAGGACCCTACAGACATGACTTCATATACACCATAGGACTCTTGAACTATGTGCTCTGATACCAAGTTTGTCACAATCAGAGCTTACACCCTAGATGTGATCGGCACTCGAGAACCATTTTTGATCCACAAGCGAACCCTTGGCCTAACTAACTGTGACTCACATGACTCTTAAAGATACGCGGAAGCCTAAATAGATGAGCATTTCGACATTCAAAGGAATGTTTTAAAACACTATCTTGAAATACTAAACATAATCCAGAAATCAAATAAACCTCCTAAGAAAACAATGGAAAACATCTATGTTTTGTCCGTCTATGAAGCCTCTAACTCTTTCAAGATAGATGTCGGGACAAGACCCACAACACCTCAACTACTACTAAAACCTTAAATGAAATTAGAGTATCTCGAAAGCAAGGAGGCCTCACCAAATACTATCTACAAGTGTAAGATGATCTCAACGAAGTGCCTATTGATGATCCTGAACACATGTATCTGCATCATAAAAGATGCAAGTCAAATGATATCAGTACATTAAATGTACGAGTATGTAATATGGTTGACTCAAGATATAATTTAAGTGAATGACTGAAAGCAACTCAACTGAAGCAATACATGAGCATAAAGTGAAAACCATTTAAACTTTACAAGAAGATATGCAATAAAAGCAATATGAAAAAAAATATACTTTACTTGTGGAGAGTTTCTCTAACCGACAACCATTACTATAAACCTAGCAATCATACAACATTTCTCCCATGTTGCAAGGGTCATCCTAAACTTTGTTGGGGCATATGATGATATTGTAACTATGGATCCATCTAATAAGCCTTCCCAGAGGCTGTGAGGAGTCGCATGACGAATCAATGTTATCCTAACCTACATTGGCTACATATTTTTATGGGACTTTTGAGTTATAAAAGACTCTAACCCGACTTGGTGCTCAATACTACTCTCAAAATAATTAATATTAATTATGCTTAATTCACCCTTTACAAAGAAAAGGTCTATTACTTTACTAAATTACTTTTCAAAGACATAACTCATACTTACATTTAAACATAGTTTTATGGACTTATCTTTCAAGCCCAAGATCGATATACATAGCAACTGAAAACTCTTGTATTTTTCTGAAAATAGAGCCCTTAAACTTTTCATGTTAACTCACTTCAAATTTGAACGCACACTTAGACAAGTGATTAGGATATGTAGGGATTTTCAAAGTTAAATGGAGTTTATAGGAGCTAATATATAGAGGGGAAACGTAGCCACAACTTAAAGAAACACGCGTTGGATGAAACAAGGAAAAATTTGTCCAACGACTCCTAGCATACAACTGGCGCGGGGTGCCAGGCTCCAAAGTACTGGGGCTGGGTTTCGGCGCACTACTGGCGTGCCACCCAAGGCCCCAAAGTACTCGGACTGGGTTCAGGTGCGCTACAGGCGCGCTACCCCAGCCCTTCCCGAACAACCCCGACAGTTTTTTTTGTTGAAATTAAAGCTTCAAACTAGTTTAGAATTGGGAAATTTCTCCTAAACCCTTCTTGTTTCTCAAACCCAAAACTAATACATGAGAACTTCAGAAAAATCCTTTGGAAAACATAAATTTACCAACTCAATAGGATTTATGTGAATCTAAGCATGAACAACACTACAAGATTCACAAACAAAAAAAATCAAAACCCCAATTGTTAAAGAACTGAATTCAAATATAAGAACTACGAATGGATCCTTTAGATGTAACAATTTCTTGACTAAATTGAGATTTTGGGCTTGAGGACGAACAAGTCCAACATGGTGAGAAGCCTTACATACCTGGAAAGAACGAAGGTTCTTGGCAAAAATCGTCAAAATCTTGAAGAAGCCTTGAAACCTAGCTTTTTCCCCTCTTGGAACCTTGCTCTAATTCCCGAACTGTTAAAGAATGTGAAAAAATTGAATTAACATTGTTTCAGACCTTAGTTGGGTGAAGAAAAACGTTGCTAGGCTTAGAAGGGATGGGAAAAGACCAAATTATCTTTCTATAAACGATTGAGGTGCCTTAAAAGAAAGGCCTTCACTAAAACGGACATTACTTTTTACTCCAAGCTCGGAATTAAGAAAACTTGGCGGTGTTGGAAAGAGGACTCAATGACCTTTAATTTGATAGGTTATGAGCCACTTAATTCTTTATGTGATAAGAGATATTCATTTGAAGTCGACCCAAAACTAAAAATTGATGGGTGACTTGCATGAACCCCTTTTTTATCCCTTTTTAAAGTCCGAGGTGTTACACTGTGATAACATTAAAGGAAAACATCATTTTCCTCCTCATTATAGGAAAGCACAAAAAGGCCAGAGAAAGGCATTTAAATGTTTATGGTGATTTTAAAAGTCCATCTAAGAAATTACCTCGATATATGGTTGGACTACAATTATTCAATCCTGTCACAATTTTTGAGTGGGAGCACCATTCTACAACAATGCAAGATGAGCAAATCTTCAAAAATAAATTGTGCTTTTAAACAAAGCATTAATGGTTTCACAAGTTATAGGCCAATCATTTCAATCGACAGCACACACCTTTATGATGATTTGGATGATATGAAATTATTATTTTCTTTTGCGATTGATGCGAAGGAAACTATTTTTCCACTTGCATATGCTTTAGTTGCACGTGACGAGTCTTGGTCATGGTTTCTCAAGTTATTGTGGACATATGGCGTTTGTGAATGACAATGAATTGGTCTGATTTTTTACCACCATCAAGGAATCTTGCAATGTATTCATTCTTATGATTGATTGAGTCCACCGAACACATATCACAAATTCTGTGTTCGACACAAATTTTAATTAAAAAAATATGTAGATAGTGAACTTGAGAAATTAATGTGGTTAGCTGCTACAGAGCATTAGAAGAAGAAATTTGTGCAACAAATCAAAATATTGTCCCTTGCAACTTATATATGGTTAAATGAACTTCCTTTGAAAAAATGGACATTGTATTAAGATGATGGTTGTAGATGGGGTTCCATGACGATAAATGTGTCTGAGTCGTATAATGATTTATTGAAAAAAGCTCAAGGGCTTCATGTGATTGACATGGTTCGCATGACGTTCAACACTATTGTTGATTGTTTTGCCGAAAGAAATAACAGTGTTGTCGCATTACTTCAAAGTAGAATGTTATGTCCTCTTGCAATAGCTAAGAAGTTTAATGATTATTATAGAAGAGCCCAAGGGCACACTGATTTGATGACTTACAATACTGGTGATGGAGAATTTCTTACTTTTGCTCATGATGATAAAGGTGGAAATGTCCGCAAGGTTACTTACTGCAAAAGGTAAGCAATGTTCTTTTGGAAAATGGAAAAACTATCATATGTCATGCTCGCACGCTATTAAGTTTTGTAGGTTCCGTGGAATTGAGCCAAAATCATATGTAAACAAAATTTACAATACAAAATATTGTCTAGTTGATCATCTTAGAGATTGAAGACTTGGTGAGTCTTGTACTTCGAGGACACTATCACTTTTAGTGCTTTCCTTATGTTTTAATTTTCAGACTTTGTATGTGGTGTACATGTTACATCCCAACCACTTTTTGGATGTAATAGATGGCTTGTCAAGACTTTGTTGTACTTTTGCTTATATGTCAAACTCTTTAATTCTTATGAGATTTCTTGCTTTTCTCTAATATGTTGTGTATATGTATGTCGGGTGGCTTGTGTAGGGCCTCTCAGAGTCTTTCACTCCATGTCACATCTAGGGTGCACTTTCGGTCGTGACATACTATCATGAGCAGTTGAATTCGGGAAAGCTTCTAAAAAGAATAAATACATAAGAGCGCAGAAATCAAGAAATGGATAATACTAACTTTGTGATAAAACTGAAGGAAACAAACAAGTTGTGAATTTAAGAGAAAGAATTAATGATTTTGATTTGAAGGAGTCTAAAAAGGCAAGGAGTTTGAATGTAATATGGGAAAGGTAGGAGGAAAGAAATCTTCTCTACATGAAATACAAGTGTCATGGGTCTGATCGTAAAAAGCCAAATAAATTCGACAAGTACTTCCTTTCTATAACTTCTCATACTACAAAGTACAAACTAATATAAATAGTATCAACCTCGAATCATATATATTTTAAGATGCGATTTTCCATGTCAAGATTACACGACACACATGCTTAATGTCTGGTGTTGCTATATATGTCAAAGAAGCAACTTATGTCGATCGAGAGAAACAAAGGAGTACATTAATGTCTTGCAAGGGTGAAACTAAAGAGGGTCACCGGAACACCACCTATCAAGCATGGGAAGGCATTGTTCTGGCTTGAATTCAGGCGCATTATGACCCGCACCCTAAATGAATTAATTCAAGGAAAATCAAGATGCAATGATGTTGGTTTAGAGTTGTTGCAATAGGGAATAGTCGTTACCTTAACGGTTGCATATGTCAGCTCATAGTCATTTTGTAAATACTTCACCTTGTATCTACATAAACAAAGTATTAGAAAAATCAACAAATATCGGGTGGGTAAAAAAAGCATTAGAGAGCAAGGAACCAACCCTGCCACTTGACCGTCGATAAACCAAGGCTCCCAATCACTTGCAATTGGCAGCTTCAAAGTGTCTATCCATTCTTCCGTGCTCAAATGAGGAACAATCATGTCATGGTCACCACTATCAAAGTAAAAATAAAAAATTCATCAAACAGTCTATTCTGGTAACTTTTTTCCAGTGATTAGGCTTACTATAGTACTAATAATTGCTTATTTTTCTTAAGCCTGAACACAAGTTGACGCCTCTTGTTTCTCTGTCTTTTTCGTTTTTTCCATTATCTAGTGATTAGTAAAACACAAAGGACAATCTTTCTAAGGTTAGTGATTAATATAGTAAGTTCACATAGAAGAACGGTGTTACACGAAGAAGAAGAGAATTTATGTTGGAGTAATACCTATAAATTAGTGCTCGACAGGATTTGTTGGTGAGATGCCGATGATAATCAATGGCACTTGGGACATCATACACATATGACTCGGTTCTCTCCTTACCTCTATAACGCATGCTTTCATTGCATCTCACCCACTCCAATGTCGTTCCCTGGGTTTTTTACATAACCATATCATTCAAAAACCAACTGGTTAGCATTGGATATGGACAATAGGAATAAAAACTGTATTTGCATACCTCACGAACATTTAGTGCTTTCTGGACAGCTTTATCATTTGCCCAAACATATGAGTATATGTAATTTTTTTCCTGGTTTTTGGGTTTAAGAAGTTAACTCTGCAAATTCTTGTATAATATACCAACAGAATTAACACAATACATGATGCTAAGAAGGCCTCGTTGGGGGGAGGGAAATAGAGACTTACTCGACACCATGGTCCTGCAATTGGAAACACTGAATGGACATTTGTAGGAGCTTCTTGGAGAAATGGAAGGTCACACCAAGGTTCTAAAATATGTGCCTCTTTTATGTTCTTGAGACACTAAGCACATGCAATGACTGACTATTTAAGCATAATTGGACTTTGAAGATATCTTAGCATTTTATAAGTGTAGAATTTGATCCCTTACCCTTGTTACTTTCTGAAGATCATTTAGACATAATGTGTTATGTGGATCAACGTCAATATAATTCTCATTGCAATTTTCTTTAGCAGACTACACAATAACATAGGGAAGATTAGTTGCAGAATCATAATGAATTATATGTAATTTCTAGTTGAACTACTGAAGAAGTTAATAGTACAGAACATAAGCTATTAGATACCTGATAGATCTTCTCTGAAATAAGTGCCATACGGTTAGCATATTTGACTTTATCATTGACGTCGATGTATCTATCTGTTTGAGCATTGCCTAGTATATATCCCTACATTCAATCCAAAACCTCAGGTTTTACAGCAGAACTTAAAGTGAGAAAGTATCAACAATGAGAACAGAAAGAAGAGGTGAGCAACTAAATGTATTGTAGTTCATACTTTGATATTCAGTTGAGGCTTGTCACCAACTTCAATACTTTGAGAGAAAGAAAAAGGTGATGACACAAGATAACAAAAAGACTGATGTTGAACTCATGTACAAGATACAATACCATCATATATTTTGCGAGTAAGCAGTGGAACAAAAAATCCTGCATAGGAACTACCACTAACATATAGTGGGTTCTTGAGATACTCGGGATGATCCATAAGCCACTACAACACAACAATTTCAGTCTCATGAATTTGCTTATGAAGTTCTGATCGACATTGAGACATGAGATGTAAGATATATAAATAAATGTTGTTGGAGAAAAAGATTCAAACATGTTGGGCTCTTGTGACTTGTTAAAACAGGTCTCAAATTGTAAAGTTTCCTTTTTTCAAGATTTGGAATACCAATGGATAACAAATCCAACTACAATGAATCAATATTTTGAGCTACACATAAAAATATGGATGAATTTGCTCAGAACAAAATTGTCTCACCTTTCTAAGGAATTCATAAGTTAGAGTTACAGAGAGGGTATCACTACAGTTGTAAGCTTCTGAAGTGTTTGCGTATGAGTAGCCTGTGCCAGCTGGTTGATCTATAAATATTATGTTGGCCACCTAATAATGAAACCCAGATTATAGACGAGCAACAATAAAAATATAAGCCAGTTGTAAACGACTAAGCTTACAAAACCTTGGTCCAAGAATATGAGTTCAACTCCAATTTTGGGAAATTTCCACTAGAATTTGCATAATCAAAGGTTAAAGGACCTGAAGGAAGCATCAAGGTCATTTCTACAACTCATTAACTTTTGAGATACATATAATAATCCAAACAAGAAGCATACAATTGTTCACAACAAATATATCTCTTAGACTCCGAAACTCTTAACCTAAAATTGATCTTTTAGCCATCGTCCTTACTGCTTGCACCTTATGTATATTGATACATAGTGGACATTATTTATGAGCCCTTTATACAATCTTGACTAGTTTTCAATGTTTATTTTTCGCAATCAACAAATCATCACAGAAATCAAAAAGTTAAGAAGATCAATCTAGAGGAAATCAAGCAATCAAAAGTGAAGACACAAGAAAACAAAGGACACACAGATCTGGGAATCAAGAGGAAATTAAGCAATCTGGAGTAAAGACATACAGATTTGGGAATCAAGATCAACTTGCACCTGAAGAATAAGGATCCAAAGAAAGACAGAATACTTTGTACAAGGCAGAAACAAATCATGACGATCAAAAAGGAAAAGGATCACACCGACATATTTGGTATGGACGTGTATACTCAATTAAGGAATACTTGATTGAATGGAACACCTTTGGGTTAGAGTTTGTGTCAAAATAGTAAATCCGATAGAGTGAAGTAAAGATCCATACAACCGAATTCTACAAAAAGCTCTAAAAAAACCCGTCTAACCCAAGGGGACTGAACTAAACATCACACCGGTGATCAAAACCAGTATAAAAACTTTTGTCACTAATGCTAACTTGCAGGAAAGTCTACTTCCATGTAAAAGTTTTAGAGTTAAGATTAGTTTAATCGATGTATCATATACCTTGGATTATCAATGCAAAGTTGATTTAACTAGTTAGTTTTAATTGCATATCAAAGCTAATAAGTATATAGGATAAAATTGACATACCCATCTCATATAGAAGGGTAGATAGACCAGAACAACCAGGACCTCCAGTGAGCCAAAGCATGAGAGGATCATTTTGTGGGTCTCTCTCAGATTCTATGAAGAAATAAAACAGCTGCACTTTTTCCTCTTGTCCAACACCAATGTAACTGATATATGAACATAACAATTAAGTGTCTATTTATATACAGAATGACAAAATTAATACTATTAACTTACCCCGTTTCGAGTGTGAATGGAAGTTTTCCTTCGAATCCAGGAAGAGTCTCAACGATAAAGTGCGAGGAGACGACATGAGACACAAGTAGCAGCAGTAGAAACACAATGAATCGCACCATTGGAGTTGAATGGAATTGAGAAAATGAAGTGATGAAAGCTTTTGAAAAGTTGGGAAAAGAGAAGAGGGGCAGTAATATATAGAGGCTTAACTTCACGTGTCCGGTGCCCTTCACACCAAAAAACTTGCACATAGGACAACAAATGTAATCTTTTGAGTTTTGACCATTTTCCTCAAATTTCTATTTAGATTGATTACACATGATATATATTTAATTAAATGACTAAGATTTTTAACTAATAAAAACAAAACCTTAATTATGTTTAGAATAATTAATTACTTCTATATATAATTAAAGCTTTTTTTTAATTATATAATCTTAACCATTAAATTATACTTATGCCATGTGTCAGAATCTAAAACCCAAAGGATAATTTTTTGTTAAGAAAATGTTCAAAGGGCAACCAAAGTTTGAAGAAAAACCTCTTGGTTATGTAAGATAAGTCAGACTCTTATAGTGGTGTAATTATTCCCATCATCTCCTAAATATGAACATTTATAATGTATTTTTTCTTTAAATATAGGTATTTGTGATATGAAAGACGTAGTGATTATCTCTAATCGATATCCATGTTATTTTAATTTGTATTTGGAACAATTCTTTATCTTTATTTCTTCATAGTCTTGAAACTTTTGCCTATCGCATTAATCAACAGACGCTTGACATGTGTACGTCAGTAGAGCGATCCCCAATCATTCAAGAACCCACTGACAATGAGTTTGATCTTTGTAATATGATATTTTTTTTCAATATGAATATAGATTCTTCAAGGGGTGCACTCCAAAAACAAATGATGTGGAAAATTTAGAAAATGACATGCTCTCATCCTACTAAATATTTTGGACTTCTTGCAATCAAGCTGAAGACTTATGTGAGCAAATACTACAACACAGTATTACAAGCAAACATATAGTGAGCCTTTAACTCCCATGGGTGAACAAAATGTATTGACCACCTGCGCCATTTTATTTTATTGTAAATACTGAATATTTGCAGACATCTGATCTAAAATCAAGGACTCGATGCAAGAAAGATATGGACATCGCTCCTGCTCACATGTCAGTAGTCATGTATAGATGTTCAACTAGCTATGTTTGTGTTAATGGAAAAAAAAATTGAAGTAAAGTTATAATTTTTATGTTTATATTTATAATCTAGAGCTAAATTGTCAAATAATTTTGTAACACCTTGATCACAACTCTATTATCCGAATCGTTCATCATAAGTATATGAGCTTGAACCAAGTGATGTCCTACTTGCTCATGTGTTTTAAGGTCCTTTACCAAGTGTAGAAGGTGTTGGTGTAATATATCAAAAATACAATAAATTACAGTTGAAAATAAAATGACAAAAAATGAATAAAACAAGTATTTTGGCTGAGGCGCGGATATCTCGCTCTCTTTAAGGAGATTCAAGCCCACTACGGCATAATCTACACCTATCCAAGAGTATAACTCTTGACGTTTCCCCTCCAGAATACAATAGCCCAACAACGTCGTACACTCAAGAGACTCTGGATTAGTCGAAGAGTTCAAAGCTCCACAAAAAGAACACCTTCCTTAAACATATAATTACTCTCATGTTATATAGTGAATATAATTGAAAACTTAGAATATTATTTTTTGTCTCAACTCTCTCTTTCACTACGGTAACTCAATATATACACAATGCAACACTTCTCATCTTATCTCACACTCTATCACTTGTCCATCTCTTATATACTCAACACAAAGTAAGACCACACTATTTATAGGTGATGGATTTTTCATTGCAATGAATAGGAAGATAATGGCTAGTAAATTGGATAAGTGAGTGACCTATAAGTTACATAGGTTACAAGAATAAAGAGGAATAATAATGTGTAAAATGAAGAATTGGTGGTTTCAAAAGTTACTACAATTAATGACGACATTCTTTCATAATTGATGAGAGTAAAGAGGCACAATGTAATGCCCACTAATGAACATAACATGATACATAATGTGACATATGATACATTTTTATTAATATTAAAATGGCATACTAACCGTCCCCCACTCATTTTAATATTAAGATAAGAGAGAACTTCACAATTTAGTTGAAGATAGACTATTATACATAATGAATGTGTGCTCTGCATTGAACCTTCACTTAGTAAAACAATAACCTTTACTCAAGAGTCAGTAGTGGTCTCAAACTTTAATTATGACTGCTTAAGAGAAATAAAGTATCATTGCTTACACACATAATCTAGGGTGTTTACATAAGCTTTTACATCCATCACATTACGACCATGTGTTATCCTGATTTTCATGAGCGTTTTTTAAAACAAGCTCATTCTCATTGAAAGCGGCCTACTTTCACACTCACATAGGTGAAATTTGCCAAGGGTGATCCTATGATTTGACACCTCACTCATACTAGATACAGACTTTCATTAATAGTTCAAAGACTCAACCTCCACAATTCATTATAGGATAAATGCACTCACATCATTGGGATTGAATAAAATTAATATTAGTGTATTTCATAACAAGTCATCATATGATTCGTTTTTCCCATTGAACCTGATTATAGGATCTCTAGTCCCAGATTACGTTTCCTCATATATGACTCAGGATTTATGAGCTTCAATTTCGTCCCCCTCGATGTGCTTCATACCATTTATCTTGCTAAGACCTTAGTTTATGATTTTGCAAGATTATCACAAGTTTTAACACAATTAATATTGAGAGTATACCAGTAATCAATATGATCTTACTATATTGTGTTTTCTTCTCATGAGTCTGATTTTACTCTTATAATAATGATTATGTATTCTACCAATAATATTGGTGCTATCACAATAAAAAAAAATAGAAAAATTAATTTCTCAAAATAAACATTTGTTATAATAAAATCAATTCACTCTTTCACTAATTGGAGTTTAATCTTTTACTTCAACCTCCATAGTAGATTTAACAAAAAATAATTTGTGTTTCTAATTCCACCAAATAGCACCAAGTTTTCTCACCTGCACAAACAAAACTTTTAAGTATAGAATGATATTTTTTCTCATAAAACAAGCCATCAAATTTCGTACCAAGTAAATATACTTGATTTGCTTGTATATGCTATACTGTATACACTATATCATATCAATTGAAATTAGTGATATTTCTAGCTTATATATTTGATTAGGCTAGCAAACTCCTTTTAATTTGTCACATAATTTTTAAAAATTAAATCAAAAGGAGTTGCAAGACTCGCACAACCAAAAAAATGCATTTCACATTTTTTCAACATAATGTGACTTGACAAGTTAGAAAATTTTATCACATGTTTTATGTTATTTTTCATTTCAAAATGAATATTTTTCCACCCAAATATTTGATATCCAAATGGCTACTCAACATGTTTTTCATAGGTTCTTTGGTAACCCCATGTTAGAGCTAAAATCATCAACTCATATGTGAACTAACAAGTGATTATTTTCAAGAGTAATATATGCACTTGTAATACTCCTTTTTAGAAAATTTCTCAAAGATGCAAAAACCATATTTCACAATGATTTTTTCTATTTCATGACCCCCCCCCCCCCCATTATTTTAAGAATTTAAATATCATTTTTCATGAAAATTAGTACACTTTATTCATGCAAATATTAAGTAAAAAGATTTTTTTTTTCTTTTACCTTTTCTCCACTTGAATTGAGCAAGTAGAAAATATTTTACCGTACACCTTTTCTCTTCCATCTTTTGAAGAGAGCGGCATTGAGCAGAATTATGTTGAGATTCCCGTCTTGATATCCTTACTTTTTTTCAAACTGTAACAAAAACATGAATCTCCTTAAAATTGTTGGTGTAATACACCACAAATACCATAAATTATAGTTGAAAATAAAATGACAAAAATGAATTAAAAAGTATTCTGGATGAGGCGCAGATATCTCGCTCTCTTTAAGAAGATTCAAGCTCGGTGCGACATAATATACACCGATTCAACAGTATCACTCTTGACTTGTCTCTCCAGGATACAATAGCCCAACAACATCATACACTCAAGCAACTTTGGATTAGTCGAAGAGTTCAAAGTTCCACAAATGAACATCTTCCTTCAACATATAATTACTCTCATGTTATATAGTGAATATAATTGAAGATTTAGAATATTATTCTTTGTCTCAACTCTCTCTTTCACTGTACTAACTCAATATATACACAATGCAACTTTTGTAACCAGTCATTCCACTAGTTATATCCAACACTTGTACTCAACACAAAGTAAGACCACACTATTTAAAGATGATGAATTCTTCCTTGCAATGAATAGGAAGATAATGGGTAGTAAATTGGATAAGTGAATGGCAAGGAATAAAGAGGTGGAATAATGGGTAAAATTAAGAATGGGTGGTTACACAAGTTATTACAACTAATGATCACATCCTTCCATAATTGATGAGAGTAAAGAGGCACAAATGTAATACCCACCAATGGACATAACATGATACTTAATGTGACATATGATATATATTTTTTTAGTATTAAGATATCACACTAACATCAAGTGTATTAGAAGTGATTTAGGGTCATAAGAGACCTCTAGCTCTAAGTCGAGTTCAAAGTCTTTCTATCGGTTAAGTTTTTTGTATTAGTTTATACAATGATCAACTTTAAATGATCATATATTTCATCACATAAAGAATAATATAGGCAGGACCATAAAATTTATTATTTTATAGAAGTATTATTTAATTGATAAATTAATAAAAGTGTGCTTCGACACCAAAAAAATTATTTAGAGATGAAATCTCAAAAAATTTGAATGAACCAACTTGTAAAAACGTCATTCATGAAGTTGAGGTCATGATTATTGATCTCGGTTACTGCAATAAAATAGACATTAATAACCTATTGAATGAGTGAAAATGATACATGTTCAGAGATCCAGAGCGTAGAACAAATTGTGGATATCATTGGAAAAACAATGTTGATGATAAAGTTGAAGATGATACAATATCTTTGGAACCAGTTACGCGTAGAAAAACACTTATCACATCTAGAACTCTTCACAATTTTATGGTGCAATTAGAAAAAACAACATCAAAACTTTTGGATGCAATAAGAAAAGTTAGAGATGAACTTCAACAAGATTTAAATTTTAACAAAAAATAGAACATAAATCACTTATAGAAATCTTAAATCTTGATCATAGGGTTTCTAAGAAAACGAATCCAAGAATTTCAAGAAAAGGTTTGTTGGTTGTTCTTCATCAAGATAAGGTTTTTCTTCAAGAATTTTTAAGTGTTTAAGGTATGTAAGCCTATCATAGTGAGTTAATGAGTCCGCCCTACATGTATTTTCAGTTAGCAAGATTGATGTCACGACCCGGGCCTACACCCTAGACATGACTGACGCTCGAGAACCATTTTTGATCCCCAAGAGAACCCTCTGCCTGGCTACATGACTTACATGATATTAAACAATATGCAGAACCTTAAATAGGTGAACAATTAGACATTTAAGAAAGTCGCAACACCTGCAAAAGCTACACACTAAAAGGAAATGAAGTGTCCTGGAAGCAAAGATACCTCACCAAAATCTGTCTGTGAATGAATAGTGATCTCAACGAAACGCTTGTTGATGATCCATAGTACCTGTATCTGCATCATGAAACGATGTTGATCGAATGACATTAGTATAGCCAATGTAATGGTAAATGTTAAGGTTAGAGTAAACAACTTACTGGCTTGATGACTGAAAGCAATATAACTGGATCAATACATAAATATGAAATGAAAACCATTTAAGCTTTACAACATAATATACAATGAAAACAACATGAAAATAATATACTTTACTTGTGGGGAGTTTCTCTAACTGAAAACCATTACTATGAGCCTGCCAATGATACAACGTTTCGCCTCACGTTGCTAGGGCCACCCTATACTTTGCCAGGGTATAGGATGATATTGTGACTATGGATCCATCTTATTAGCCTTCTTAGAGGCAGTGAGGAGTCACATGAAGAATCATTTATATCATATCCTATGGTGGTTACGTAGTTCTATGGGACTTTCGAATCATAAAAGACTCTAACCCAATTTGGTAATCGATACTACTCCCAAAACATTTGATATAACTTTATGCTCAATTTACCCATTACAAGGAATGAATTTCTTAATTGATTGAATTATTTTTCAAAACATGGGACGTGTTTACATTGTTTAAAACATGTACTTATGAACTTATCTTTCAATTCCAATAATCAACATAGGTGCATAAATACATATGTAGATATATAAATAACATTTGAAACCCTTAAGTGTTTATGAAATAGAACCTTTGAACTTTCCTCCTAACTTTACTTCGATTTAAAAGATGTGAATTTAAGAACTATGATTAGGATATATATATATAGGATCTCTCAATGATTAATGAAGGCTTAGATAGTTGGTAATAACAAGAGAATGAAAACTCGACTCGAAGAAACAAGTACAGAGCAAGAACTCAGAAGAAAAACGACATGACGCTCCTGGCACCTTGGTGGCGTGCCACGCCAAGCCTCCAATTACTGGGGGTCAGTTGGGGCGCATTGCAGGTGCAGGGCGCTAGCCCTTTTGGTGCCTTGGGGGTGCGATGCCCCATCCCAAACCCAGAATTTTGATGAAATTTTCTTGCTCAAATCAAGGCCTAACTCATCTAGAATCGAATGGTTTACTCCAAAACTCGTTTAGATTCACTAACCCAACAAAATTAATCTACAACCCACTCAAATTCCATCAAGAACATCACTCATTTGCAATACCCGATCACCTCAAGAACTCAACAAGACTTCATTGATAAAGAATGAAGCAAAACCTCAAGAATTCCTCAAGAACCTTTTACATAAACGATTTCATGGACAATTTAATGAACGAAATACATGATTGGCGTGAGGATGAACAAATCCATCAGTATGAGAAACCTCACGTACCTCGAAATAACTAAGTTCTTGGCGTTTTCCCCAAATCCTTATAGAACTCTTGAAACATTCTCTTTTCTCCTCTTAAACTTTGCCCTAACTTTCTTGAATATTTTTGAAAGAATGAAAAACTGATCTCAATCAACTTAGACCCCTATTTGGGTGAGAAAAACATTTAGGCCTAGTGGGGTAAGGAAAATACCAAAATACCCTTCCTTAAAACGGATGAAAATGCCCTATCTAGAGAGGTTGCACTCAAATAGGCATAAATCATTCATCCTAACTTGGATTTTAGCAACTCGGAGGCTTTGGAAAGAGGACTCGAAGACCTCGATTTCATATATCATGGGTCATCATGTGCTGAAAGTTATAGTCGTTTAAAGTTGACCCCAAAAACTTAAAATTTGAAGAGTAACTTGTACGAATTTCAATTTAGTTCTTTCTAATTTAGCTCTTTTTAAGACCGAGGTGTTACAATTGAAACTATGGTTTTTACCCCAAGTTAGCCTTATGAGAAATCCTCTATTGATTTTTTATTTCTAATTCTTGATTTCCTTGTAGTGATTTTAGTCCTCACTATACATCTTTGATCTTTGATAGTTTCTCATGCTTATTGTACCACATGAACCCTATTTAAGTAAGATTGTTTGAAAGCCTTGGTATAGCATTTATTATGCATGTAGTCATATTCAAAGAAAATCTCTAGTATTAAAGAAGTTACTTCAGAAAGTATTTTAAGGAAACTTGAATAGTTCCAAGTGTATTATTTTCATAAAGAAGAACATGGCTAGTTTCAAAGGAAGTATATCAGTTTTAGCAAGAGGTTTTCATTCGGTTCTAAAGAAATTTTAGCATAATTTTCAAGAAACATACTTCAATAACTACTTGACTCAGAAGTTATCAATTTCCCCTAAAGAGGGATCCTTTCTCTTAAAATGGAATTATATTCAGTATTGAGCACGATTGCATGTTATGGGGTAGTATTAAACATCAAGTTGGGTACGGTTTAGATAACCCAAACCCCATAATTGTGCAACCAGTGTAGAATAGGATCATGCCATTGATTCGGTTGACTCCACATAAACCCCTGGTAAGGGCTTAGATATTGGATCCATTAGTTCAGTTCGTCTTTCACCCTAACAAAGTATTGGATGACTCTGACAACGTGGACAAGACGTTGTATTATCACGAGACTTAGAGTGATGGATTGTCGATTACAGAAACTCCCCAAGAAAGTAAAGTATTCTATTTTAGTATTTGATATTATTACATATGAGGAAGTTGTAAAGCTTTATTGTTTTCAATATACTTGCATGCCTCATTTTACAATTATCTATTTTACAGTTTTTTCTTTGAGTTACTCTTTCAGTTAAGTATATTCAGCCTAAATAGTGTTTCATTCAACCATTTTACATATTATGCATTTCATGTCCTGACATCATTCGGTGCTGCATCTTTTAATAATGCACGTATAGGTGTTCAGAATTGATAGTAGGCGCTTCATTGAGATCATCTCCATCCTCTCCTTGTCGGTCCTTATTGTTTCCTTTTAGTAATATTTCAGTGACTAGTTCAATTGAATAAGGTATCGAGTGACAATTGTGCCTCTCCTAATTTGAAGTGTGACATTGCAACCCAGCTATGGTGTGAAGTAGCGATAAATCATCAAATAATGTAGTGTCACCCAATGCCAATTTATTTTCCAGAAGAGAGAGTTGTTAGACTTAGCACCCGAAAATATGATACATCATATCATATCATACCATATCATATATTATTTTATTATCATATCTTACTAAAAGTAGGAAGCTCCAAAGATGAAAAGTTGGATTACCATTTTATCCCTAGACTAAATTAAATATTTAAATAATTAAATAATATTATTTTAATTATTTTTTGAATTGTAAGTTATTTATTAGAAAGGGAATGTGGAAGAACAAGAGCCAATTAGGATTTCTAGAATTTTAAATAAGTACATGAATCGAGGTTTTCCTCCTTTTAATCTTAAATTAAAGAATATGAAGAGTTGTAGCTAAATCAATATATACGTACTCCTATGGTAAAGTTCCTTCTTTTTCCATCTTTTATTATTTGTTTGTAAGATTTTTATCATTTATAGGTTTTTTTCAAATTATAAAGGATTGTTTCAATTCTAATTCTTGATTTATGATTGTTTCTCTTTCTGGAATTTCTTGTTACTATTTTGTGTAGAAATGTAAAATCAATATACATACTGCCTTGCAATGTATCCGGTGCTATTTGGCTTGGTGTAATTTTGGTATTCTCAACTAATTACTAATAATTATACTTATTATGTTCACAACTACAATGTTTTAGAAATACAAATGGACACAAGAGAGGATTTTATTTTTTTAAAATTTTATTTTGCTTTTACTTAAACTAATCAATAGTTGAGGTATCTATATTCACAAATTCAGATGAAGAGAAAAGAGATAAAAACAAAAAAAATTAGGATGGAGTTCTAGGTACAAACAACTACATAATCTCTTTTAATGCTATGAATTTATTCAATGAATTAAAATAAACCTTTTTTACTTAATGCATACTAATTGAACATTTAAAAAAATTAAATTGTCTAATACTCTGAACTATTTTATTTTATTCATCCAAATGATTGTTTTTCTTTTAAAATTAATAACAATATTCTTTGCATTTAATTTTTGAAGCTAGTATGAATTTTTTTTTTATATAAATCAACTAAATTAATTTATGATCTGAGAGTAACAATAAAGTGTATAGTAAGTTTGACATCTTCACTTTATTTAGAAACACCTAAAAGAATTTGGAGGAAGATGAATTCATTAAGTTAGAAATATCAAGTATGACTTCTACATTGTCCTACAATGACTAAGTTTGATTACTTTATATTTACATGAACCAAATTCATTTGATTCGATATTTTCTAGTTTTTTTTATAAATTATACTTGCAAGGTTTCGTTTATTGCTTTAAAGTTATGCATAGGATCGATCTAATATTATAACGTTATAATTTTACTCTTATTTTTAAAGGAAGCAAATAGTAAGATGAATGGATTGAGGTTAACTTGGTATTACATTTTAAAATATAATATTTATTTAACTTTATAAGAGTTTTTAATTATTGACGTATGGGACACACGCGCAACGTGCGTGCTTAGAGACTAGTTATACTATAAGTGGGAAGAATGTTAGGCAAAAGTTAGATTACTATTTTGCCCCTACACTAAATCATAACCTAATTAATTAAATATTAGTAAATAAATTTCTAATTTATTATATAGTCTTAGTTACTCTTAATTTAAAAGTTGAAAAGTTTAAAAAGATATATATATGAAAAGTCACAAGGAAATTTGAAAGGTCAATTATCATATATATATATATATATATATATATATAAAAGAGAACCCTAGACCCGCCTACATGTCGCCACCACAAACCAGGTTTCCCTTTTAATTTATTTTATTTCCAAAACTAGCCTTTCCCTTTCATGAAAAGNCCTTTCATGAAAAGTTGTGACTTTTATGAAAAGTTGTGACTTTTATGAAGAGTTGCGACTTTTATGCAGAGTTGCGACTTTAATCAAAATTTGCAATTTTTATGAAAAGTTGCGACTTTTATGAAAAGTTGTGACTTTTATGAAAGGTTGGGACCTTTCCGATAAGAAACAATAAGCATTTGTTCACACTACCTTTTGTTGTCTATAAATAGAGAAATTTCCTCTCATTTTAAAACAACAAAAAATTTGAACTTCTTCTTCTTCTTCTTCTGGACAATTAAATAATTGTGTACTTTGCTCCTGTTGAATGACTCACTGACACCATTTTTTTGTATCAATACACTGGTGAATAGAATCGTTCTTTCCTGAAAGGATCTACTCCTTTAAATCTCGGGTACTAGGGGGGATAATTTCCTTAAGGGGACATTGTGCATTCAGTGGGCTCAATTTTTTCCATTATGTTTCATTCTATTGTTACAAATCCTGGTATGTTTTTAGAGTCATTAATTTATACTTATATTATTAATTGTTATTTTTGAGTACGTATACATGCTTTAAATTTTGTTGTTTATTTTTCTGCAATATTATTGTTATAAGTATTTGTCAGTACATATTAAATAATAAACGTTAATTGAGTATTCAAACAAGTTTTCTCTACTGAAATTGTTGAAGGTACAATAAAAAAAAAACTTACAAATCTCTAATTTGTTCATCAACAACGTCATTTTTTCACATACAATGATGAAATTTTGTGTTCTTTAGAAAATACTTTGAGAGTTAATAGCTTTGCATGCCCATATTTTTTTGTTTTTATGTTGTTTATCTATTATCTATTTTTACTAAATTTTATCACTGGATATTATGAGTACTTTAAGGATTAAAAGTTGATTGAAGTGTTAGTCAATTTTTTGAGGTATGTTATTTTAAAACGTGAGAACTTTTCTGGTTAGAATGATTTGTTATTATCATTGGATATCTCATAGTTTACTCCCTTTAATGTATGTTTTTTTCTTGTTGTTTTGTTGTCTCCTTACAATTGTATTGATTATTTTTCATTTGGTATATATATGATCTCAATTGGACAAAACTTTTGTCCTTTTAATGTTTTTCTTTTTTTCCTTCTCATTCAGCTCTACTAAATATTTTTGGTGTGAGTTATGACTATTTTCAACAAGCTTAATTTGAAGAATATGAAACAAAACCTGCTCTAAATAAAAGTAATATCTTAAGCTACAAAAGATATGTCTATTAACATAGATTTGTTGTCCTTTATGTCCCAAGTCATTGCTGAGCATTTGAGTTAACTAGGTTAGACTCATTTTTAATTTTTTAATGTTCGAGAATATTTCTTTAACATGAATCTAGAATCTAACATTTTGATATACTTGTACTTTCATAATGCAACAACTATACATACATATTTCTGAAAAAGTCGTAAAGTTGCATTGATGAAGCATCTAGAAGGGCCTTCAAATCAACAGTTTAATGAAGAATGAATTTCTAAAAGGGTCAACAATATTATTTTGTTGTTGTTTCAAATGTTTTCTTCTCCTTCTATAAATTTTGTTAGAGTAACAAAGTAACAATAACGAAAAGTGGTGAATGTTTGACCTCAGACAAGTAGATTGTCTCTAAGAAAAATTATTTATGTTGTTGTGGTGTACATTTTTAACGGTCTTAATTTATTTATAACTAATATTGATTATCGAAAACTTTTATATAATTTATTTTTAACGAGTTATTCTAACCATAAAATTATCAGCTCTATATTTTTCATGTACAAAAAAATAGAAAAAAATATGTTTAATCGCTACATAAAAACATCACTCAGTTTTAACAAGACAATCATATCATCAAACATATATTATGATTAATTATGTAAAAGATTAAAATGATTAGATATCCAGATATTTCTAATCATTCATTATACATTTAAAATTTTTGAGATATGTGATAATGTCAAATCATTTAATTTCTGTTGAAATGTTCTTAAAACCTACTAAAATTTACTTTTTTTTTCTTATAACAGTTGATTATTGGAAAGTCTGTTCAAAAGCTTAGAAAGATTATTTTTGCCCGCGCGAAGCACGAGTAAATTACCTAGTTATTAAAATAAATATAAAAAAGATAGAGAATAAAATTTAACTTTAAAAGATACATGTATCTACTTTAATTTCTTGTCTTTAAGGAATAATTACTCATTTGTAGTCTTTTATTATTTATTATTTGTGTGAGAAATTAAAAAGATCAATATTAAGAAATGAGAATAAAAAGATTAAATATATGAAAATTATAAAAGTAGTCTCCTACACTAAATCATAATCTAATTAATTAAATATTAGTAAATAAATTTCTAATTTATTAGATAGTCTTTTTATTATTTGTGTGAGAAATTTAAATGATCAAGATTAAGAAATGAGAATAAGAAGATGAGAATAAAAAGATTAAATATATGAAAATTATAAAGTGGTCTCCTACACTAAATCATAATCTAATTAATTAAATATTAGTAAATAAATTTCTAATTTATTATATAGTCTTAAAAAAATTTAAAAGATAATTACATTATATATATATAAAATCATACTCATCAAAAGTTGGTGATAAAAATATGTTTATCATTAGATTTTAAAATTAAATTAATAGACTTCTAAACAATATACATTGCATCTGATTGTAGAAAGTTGTTTCCTATTCCCACATTTATTATAAGTTTCAATTTCTTAGTTATTACCTATAATTAGTTCAATTAAAATGTTTAATTCCTCTCATCTTCCATGGAATTAATATCATGTCTTTTCATATACTTTATAGGATTCTATATATTTGGACAGAAAAATTTATACTATTCAATCACATAGTCAAATGATCTACCAAACTCAAAGTAAAAATCATCTTATTAGTTCTGTATTCATGACTTACGCAGCTTCTACAAGATTTTCATCGTCATGCATTCATCACCTACTTCCTACTTTTGGGTTTCAGTTACAAAACAATATTGGGTTTAAGAATTATATTGCTTCATCGTGGGAATGTTGGAGGCAAAACACATTATGGTCCTTCTTTTGATTTTGATAATGCCTTTATTTGAGTATGAGGAACATGCCAAAAATAATTACATAATTTATATTTAAATATTCTTAATTATTTTTTTATCTATATGATGAAACTTCTTTCAGGGTGGGCTGTATCATTATTTGTGTTTGTTTTTTTACTAATGTTCCTTAGTTATCTTACTCAAAAGATCTTCTTTTTGTGTGTATATATATTTGCACTTTATGTACTGATTTTGTATTTTATGATAAGTTTTTTGGGTTGCAATTATTTTTCGTCTTTTAATAGATTTTTGGTGATGATCTCTTATATAAAGGGGATAAGGCATAAGTACCCCCTAGACTATAACCGAAATCTCAAAGACACACATAAACTTAACTTACATCCCATTACCCAATGAACTCATTTTTTTCGTATATTTGTGCACCTTTTGTGCTGATGTGGCACCTTCAACCACCCAAGTTGGTTGTGTTTGCACACACTCGCCCGCCATGTGTGTAAATTTTTATTTTTTTTAAAGTAATTTTTTTAAAAAATCTTAATTTTTTAATAAAATAATTTTTTATGTATTTTTTTAAAAAATAACTTATTTTTTTATCTTGTATTTAAATTAAGTTAATACACATTTTTTTACCTTGTATCGAAACTATTTTTTTTTACTTACATTCATTATTTTTTCTCTTTTATTTTTCTATTGAGTTCATTTTCTTTGTCTTTCGTTTTGATTTTATTTTGAATGTCTTGTATTTAAAATAAGTTAATTTTGAACGGATATCAAAATAAGTGAAGAAAGTCAAATAAAATAAAAAATATTAAAATTAAAGAACACTTTAAATTGTTTTTTTTTTTTAAAATACACATAATTTATTAAAAATAATTAAAAGTGAAAAGATAATAAATTAATTAAAAAAAATTAAAGTGAAAAGAAATTAAAATAAATATTTTACAAAGAAAGAAATAAAAATAATTAAATATATATAAATTTTATTATCAATAAATATGTGTACTAACTAATTATAAAGTCACCAATAAAAAAATGACATGTGTCAAATTTGTGCACTCATCACTTGCCTTCAAGAGAGTGTATGCACTCTCTATGACATGTCAGTGTTTGTGGTGTATTTATTTCATCATGAATTAGTTTAGGGGGGTAATAGGACTCTAGTTATGTTTAAGTATGTCTCTGAGATTTCGGTCATAGTCTAGGGGGTACTTATGCATTATCCCTTTATAAATTGAACAGAAAATATTAATCCACTTCACTTTTGTGTTTCATCATCTTATAATTCTTATAAATTTAGGTAAAATCAATTTATTGGTCATTTTTTCCCTCATTAATATTAGTAAATATATATTTATTCTTTGTCTTTATTAATTTTGTTAGATATGTTTACGTCCATTTCTTAAATTTAGAGCAAGAAGAGTTCGTCACTATATCACATACTATATGCTATATTATCTTAATTAGTTTTATATTTTTCAACATTTTTTATTTTGCAAACAAATAATTAACCAAACTTGAATGAAAAGAATTAATTAACACTGTTATATTTGCACAGAACAACATATACGAAAGAATAATGTAATTGATACGTTAGATTAGACTTATACAAATTTGTATGACAATAAAGAATAAACGTGGAGCACATGTTTCCAGAACTAGTATTATTAAAAGTGGAAAGCTCCAAAGTGCAAAGTTAGATTACGATTTTACCCCTACACTAAATTAAAATGTAATAAAATAATTAATCTAAACATACATTAAATATCTAATTAAATAGTAATGTTTCAATTACGTAATAGGGGAGTAAAATGAGAAGTTCAGAAGTCCTGCTCATTTATTACGTGTGAAACAGCTGAATATTATACATTTTTTATCTTAAAGATTAATTCTCCTTAAATATTTGTTTTCTTTCTTTTGATGGTAATGGATGAACACTAAAGTTTCAATTAATATAGAAGTTGCAACGTATTTTTGTTGAAAGGAATCAAATTAAGTAGATGAGGAATATGAAACAGTTTTTACCATCAAATCTTCAAGACTACACTATACAAACCAGTGTTTTAAAAAGCGGGGCATGAGGCGAGACGTTTTATACAATACAGGGCGAGGCGTAAGTCCTGAGACACGGGACGTAAGTCTCATGGATCTACGGGGCGTAATCTCATGTATATTCAATTCTAATTTTATTACTAATAAAATAAGCAAAAGTAATCCTTTCAATGATTTATGATTTTTATTTAAGATAAGTATTAATAATCAATAATGAAGAAAAAAAGTATTATAATTACTATTTGAGAAATATCATTACATCAATAATAAAAATATGATTTAAAGCAAAAAAGGTTCAAAAAACAAATTAAAAACGCTCAGGTGTACGTTTTTACGCCCAGGACTTACGTTTTTATGCTCGGCGCCTCAAATTTTAGGACTTACGCCTTATGGATCTACGTCTTTAATTTACCTCCCGGAGCATTTTTGGTATGCCCCGCCCCGAGACTCGCCCTGGGACTCGCCCCAAAAACGTTTTTGAAAACACTAATACAAACATACCTAATATTAGTCATTCAAAAGTGTCTTCTAATTTTCAAGTACATTCTTATTAAATCTAGACTTTTCCGTTTGATTTGCTAACTTCATTTGAATGATAATCTTCTAAATTTTTTAATAGGTGCAAGAAATAGCTTGAACTGTATAATCACACGTAAAGAAATGAGTTTTGTACATATGTGGTTTGATGTCGGATGATGATCAACTCTCTTTGAACGTAAGAATTGCAGCTGAAACTATTTTAGAAGTGTTCCGAAAACTAAACATGATAGTTAATTGATATGATAATTCCTATAGAACAGAAACTATGCTTTATAAATTTTGTACTTTTAATTTATTGAAATTGCAGTTGTTTTTGTTAGTCAATATGTGTTTAAAACAGTGCTACTGATTACAAGAAACTTTGCAGAAACACGAAGTTACCAAAGTTTAAATGAACAAGTGAAGAACATAAATTAATTAACAAAACTAAAATCTGTACAAATGTACCAGAATCTGAAAACCAGAATGGAAAGAAGACCAAGTCCACTGAATGCACAATGTCCCCTTAAGGAAATTTTTCCCCTCTAGTATCCGAGGTTTGATTTGGAATATGTCCTCCCATGATACAATGATCTCAATCACCAGTGTATTGATACCCAAAACTCTAGTGTCAGCGAGCCACTCAATGCAGTAAAGTACACAAAGAAAATTTGTGCAAAAGAAGAAGAAGAAATCAGAAATTTTCGTAAGTTACAAGTCTGAAGAATTACTGATATTTATAGCCAAGAGGAACTGGTTTCGAAGATTGCAACCTTTTAGAATCCACAGGACCATTCATGAAAGTTTGCAACATTTCAAACGGTCATGGTTATTCCTAAAAGTTGCAACCTTTCAGAACAGTCATCTCCAACGGCGGGAAATTCAAATAAAATGGGAAAGTATTTTAAATAAAATGGGTCACGCGGATTCGAGTCGGGTCAGAACATTTCGGTTAATTAACTAAATAATTGAAATGTTTTGGCCATTTAATTAATTAGATAATTAACTAAATAATTAAAACAAAACTCTGTCCAAAAAAATAATCTCTCGATTGATTCAAAAGCTGAACCCGTAGACGAAGCCGAGCGAGCGACGACGACGACGGCGCGAGGGGGGTTCCTCTTTCCAACCCTTTTAACAACTAATAGAAGTGTATCTCTATTTAAACACTTCTATTTTTCTTTCCACCACCAATGAGGGATAAATGCCTTTTCTTAAAGCATAAAAGAATCTTTTTCAATTCCTCTTTTCATTTTTCCTCCATTTCTCATTAACTCTTGCTATACCCAACAATCCTCCACATTAATGGGGAGTGGTCATAACATAAAGGAATGCACGGACGAGTGTGTATTTTACAAGCAAGGATCAATTGCATCTGGATAAGTAGGTTTCCCCTTGGACTTTCCGTAGTGAACATATGTCAGATATACTCGGNGCCCACTGAATGCACAATGTCCCCTTAAGGAAAATTTTCCCCTCTAGTATCTGAGGTTTGATTTGGAATATGTCCTCCCAGGATACAATGATCTCAATCACCAGTGTATTGATACCCAAAACTCTAGTGTCAGCGAGCCACTCAATGACAGTAAAGTACACAAAGAAAATTTGTGCAAAAGAAGAAGAAGAAATCAGAAATTTTCGTAAGTTACAAGTCTAAAGAATTACTGATATTTATAGCCAAGAGGAACTGGTTCTGAAGGTTGCAACCTTTTAGAATCCACAGGACCATTCATGAAAGTTTGCAACATTTCAAACGGTCATGGTTGTTCCTAAAAGTTGCAACCTTTCAGAACAGTCATCTCCAACGGCGGGAATTCAAATAAAATGGGAAAGTATTTTAAATAAAATGGGTCGCGCGGATTCGAGTCGAGTCAGAACATTTCGGTTAATTAACTAAATAATTGAAATGTTTTGGCCATTTAATTAATTAGATAATTAACTAAATAATTAAAACAAAACTCTGTCCAAAAAATAATCTCTCGATCAATTCAAAAGCTGAACCCGTAGCCGAAGCCGAGCAAGCGACGACGACGACGGCGCGAGGGAGGTTCCTCTTTCCAACCTTTTTAAAAACTAATAGAAGTGTTTCTCTATTTAAACACTTCTATTTTTCTTTCCACCACCAATGAGGGATAAATGCCTTTTCTTAAAGCATAAAAGAATCTTTTTCAATTCCTCTTTTCATCTTCCCTCCATTTCTCATTAACTCTTGCTATACCCAACAATCCCCCACATTAATGGGGAGTGGTCATAACATAAAGGAATGCACGGACGAGTGTGTATTTTACAAGCAAGGATCAATTGCATCTGGATAAGTAGGTTTCCCCTTGGACTTTCCGTAGTGAACATATGTCAGATATACTCGGTCAATCGGTAGATGTGATATCTTTGAACAATCGAGATTTTGTGTATACCTAGACAACCATATGTCACACAATTCGCCCTTTACCATTCATGGTTCTTACGGTTGTGTTCATTTCAGCCATTAACACCTTCTGGTTTCATGAGTGTATTGAGAATAGGCTTTTGACAAAAAACTCTCTTTGAAGCGGCTTACACTTCACACTCACATAGATGATTTCTAACCATGACATCTCGTAGATACACTATTTGGTCAAATCTTCCAAACTAAGCAAATCATTAAAAACTTTAAGCTTTATTAACTTCATTAACAAGCCTTAATGTTTTAACCTCCTGAACATTGTTTTCATCATGAGAATGGATTGAATTGATTGACAATGTCGAACTTTCAGTCACAACTTTGTTTTTCTCCTTGAATCTAGATCTTGGCTAGATAGAGTTACCGCCATGATGACTTGTCCTACACTGTAAACCCATTCCCTTAGATGATCTTCCAACCGTCTCTCTTACTAAGCCTTTTGTTAGTGGATTTGACACATTATCGCTTGACCTCACATAGTCAAGTGTGATAATTCCACTAGAGAGCAGTTGTCTTACGGTGTTATGTCTCTGTCGTATATAACGAGACTTCCCGTTGTGCATGACGCTCCCTGCCCTACCTATTATTGCTTTACTACCACAATGTATGCAAATAGGTCCCATAGGTTTGGGCCAGAATGGAACATCCTCTAAGAAGTTTCGAAGTCATTCAGCTTCTTCACCGGCCTTTATCTAAGCAATAAATTCAGATTCCATTGTGGAGCGAGCGATACATGTTTGTTTGGAAATTTCCAAGAGACTGCTCTTCCACCAAGTGTAAACACATAATCACTTGTGCATTTTATTTCATTTGACCCGGTGATCCAATTTGCATCACTATATCCTTCAACCACTGCAGGATATTTATTATAATGCAAAGCATAGTGTTGTGCCATCCAGTGAGTTTGATTAGGATTACTAGTGACCTGACTCAGTTTGTCAATAGCACATGTTATATCTGGTCACGTACAATTCATAATATAAATCAAACTTCCCAATACTCTGGCATATTTCAGTTGAGAGTCACTTTCACCTTCATTTTTTTGAAATATAAAGCTTAAAACAATTGGAGTTTTGACATTGTTGAAATTCAAGTACTTGAACTTATCCAATACTCTTTCAATATAATGAGATTGAGATAATGCTAGTCCAGAATCCTGATCCCTAAGATCAAATTAGCAACTCCTAAGTCCTTCATATCGAACTTGATAGACATCATGCGCTTAGTAGCATTTATATCATCAATATCTTTACTCATTATTAACATGTCATCAACATACAGACAAACAATGACTTCATTAATTGGAACGTTTTTAATTTAACACACTTATCACATTCGTTAATCTTGAATCCATTTTCCAACATTGTTTGGTCAAATTTAGCATGACATTGTTTGGGTGCTTGCTTGAGCCCATAAAGCGACGTCACAAGCCTGCACACTTTATCTTCTTTACCAAGAAATACAAACCCTTCAAGTTGTTCGATGTAAATTTCCTCCTCCAATTATCCATTTAAAAAGGTTGTCTTGATATCCATTTGGTTGATTTTAAGATCATGCACTGCCGCTAGTGCTATTAACATCCTAATTGATGTTATCCTTGTTACTGGAGAGTATGTATCAAAGTGGTCCAGACCTTCCTTTTGTTTGTATCCTTTGACTACAAGTCTAGCCTTGTATTTGTCAATATCCCATAGGCTTTCATTTTCCTTTTTAAGATCCACTTTGATCCTAAAGGTTTATTTCCTGGAGGAAGATCAGTCAATTCCCAAGTATGGTTACTTAAAATTGATTCGATCTCACTATTGACTGCTTATTTCCAATACGTTGACTCTGACGAAGACATAGCTACTTTAAATGTTTGAGTCTCATTTCCAAGCAAGAATGCCACAAAATCTTGTCCGAAAGAAGTGGATTTCCATTGGCGATTACCACACCTAGGATCTTTGTTAGGTAGTGTATTTTCCATTGATTCATCCCGTGGTCGTTTAGGTCTTTCACTTGTCGACTCACATTCAGTTTTATACGGATAAATGTGTTCAAAAACTCAGCGTTATTTGACTAAATTACCATATTAACATGAATTTCAAGATTATTAGATTTGTGATCTAAAAACCGATAGGCCTTACTGTTCACAACATATCCAATAATACACAATCCACTGTTTTGGGTCCAATTTTCACCCTCTTGGGTAAAGGAATCTCTACCTTGGCGGCTAAACACCCCCACATTTTGAAATATTTCAAGTTGGGTTTCCTTCCTTTCCATAACTCATATGGAATCGATTGCATATTTGCTACAGGGTACCCTATTGAGTATCTTGTTAGCCGTAAGGAGTGCTTCCCCCCACAGGTTCCGCGGTGAACCAGAACTGATTATCAAGGCATTCATCATTTTCCTTAATGTTCTATTCTTCCGTTCCACCAAACCATTTGACTGTGGTGTATAGGGTGCAGTAGTTTGATGAATAATACCATATTCTAAACATATCTCTGCAAAAAGAGATTCATATTCTCCACTGCTATCACTCCGAATCATTTTTATCTTTAGATTCAATTGATTTTCCACTTTATTTTTGTATTGCTTAAATGCATCAATTGCTTCATCCTTACTACTAAGCAAATATACATAACAAAATCGAGTGCAATCGTCAATAAAAGTTATAAAATACGTTTTCCCACCGCGAGATGATATTGACTTCATATCGCATATATCTGTGTGAATTAAGTCCAAGGGTTTTGAATTCCTGTCAACAGACTTATATGGATGTTTAACAAACTTACTTTCCACAAAAATTTCACATTTCAATATATCACATTTGAAATCAGGCAATACTTCTAAAGTAATCAATTTTCGTAAGGCTTTGTAATTTACATGTCCCAAACGGGCATGCCATAAATCATTTGACTCCAATAAGTACACAGAAGCAGAATTCATATAAATACTATCAACAACCATTACATTCAGTTTGAAGAGGCCCTCAATGAGGTATCCCTTTCATAAGAACATCTGATTCTTACTTATTACCACTTTGTCACTAACTAGGACACACTTAAACCCGTTCTTAATGAGCAGCGCAACAGAAACTAAATTATTCCTAATAGTAGGAACGTGCAGAACGTTGTTCAAAGTCAACACCTTGCCAGATGTCATTTTCAACATTACTTTTTCAGTTCCTGTAATCCTTGATGTTGTTGTGTTCCCTATGAACAAATCTTCATCAAACTCAGCAGGAGTATACGTTGCAAAGGCTTTTTTTGCAGAGCAAATATGCTGAGTGGAACCTGAGTCGAGAAACCACTCCTTGGGATTTCCAACTAAGTTGCACTCCAAGATCATTGCACAGAGGTCATTGGAATCTTCCAACTCTTCCACGATGTTTGCTTGACTTTTGCATTTGTCCTTATCCTTTCTTGGAGCACGACAGTCAGAAGACTTGTGACCAGTCTTACCACAGTTGTAACAGTTGCCCTTGAATTTCTTCTTGGCATGTTCTGACTTTTGTCCTTTGAACTTCTTTCTCTTCTTGCCTTTGGTAGGAGCTTCTTCAACAATATTAGCTCCCATTATTGTCGAATTCCCACGAGACTTCTTTTTGGCGGTCTTTTTATCTTCCTCGATCTTGAGCCGAATCACAAGATCTTCAATCTTCATTTCCTTGCATTTGTGCTATAAATAATTCTTGAAGTCGTTCCACGAAGTAGGTAACTTCTCGATCATTGCAACCACCTGAAAAGCTTCATTTACTACCATATCATCAGCAATCAGATCATGGAAAATAAGTTGAAGTTCCTGCACTTTTGATCCAACAGTTTTACTATCTGACATTTTATAGTTTAAAAAAACTTTGCGACCATAAACTTTTTCAAGCATGCATCTTCTGTCTTATATTCCTTCTCAAGTGCATTCCACAATTCGTTCGAAGTTTTCATTGCACTATAGACATTATATAAGTCATCCTCTAAAGCATTCAGAATGTAGCCCTTACATAGGAAGTCTGTGTGTCTCCATGTTTCAATAATCATATTTTTTCTCTATTTGACATATCAGCAGCAGGCACCGGAGTTTCTTCATTGGTAAATTTCTACAGACCAAGAGTGGTAAGCCAGAAAAATACTAGTTGCTACCATCCTTAGAATTCACACCAGAGAATTTTCTCAGTTTCTCTATTGGTGGTACAACAGTTCGGCTTGGTGCAGCAACAGCCACCGTAACATTATCATTTGCCATTTCAGGATCAGTAATAAACAGAAATCGATACAAATGGCTCAGTAAGCAATAACTTAAATTGCAAACTTAATAGGAGTATAAAACCACGAAGGTTTTTGTCTCCACCAGAAACACATATTAAAAAAATTCCTTAATAATGTTAGTCAATCTGTGTTTAAAACAGTACTATTGATTACAAGAAACTTTGCAGAAACACAAAGTTACCAAAGTTTAAATGAACCAATGAAGAACATAAATTAATTAACAAAACTAAAATCTATAAAAATGTACCAGAATTTGNCTTAAATTGCAAACTTAATAGGAGTATAAAACCACGAAGGTTTTTGTCTCCACCAGAAACACATATTAAAAAAAATTCCTTAATAATGTTAGTCAATCTGTGTTTAAAACAGTACTATTGATTACAAGAAACTTTGCAGAAACACAAAGTTATCAAAGTTTAAATGAACCAGTGAAGAACATAAATTAATTAACAAAACTAAAATCTATAAAAATGTACCAAAATTTGAAAACCAGAATGGAAAGAAGATCAGGCCCAATGAATGCACATTGTCTCCTTAAGGAAATTATTCCCCTCTAGTATCTGAGGTTTGATTTGGAATATGTCCTCCCAGGATAGAATGATCTCAATCATCAGTGTATTGATACCCAAAACTCTGGTGTCAGCGAGCCACTCAACAACAATAAAGTACACGAAGAAAATTTGTCCAGAAGAAATCAGAAATTTTCGTAAGTAAAAAGTCTAAAGAATTACTAGTATTTATAGCCAAGAGGAACTAGTTCCGAAAAGTTGCAACCTTTCAGAATCCACACGATCATTCATGAAAGTTTGCAACCTTTCAAACGGTCATGGTTGTTCTTGAAAGTTGCAATCTTTCAGAACACTCATCTCCAACTGGGAAATTCAAATAAAACGGGAAAGTATTTTAAATAAAACGGGTCGCGCGGATCCAAGTCGGATCGGAACATTTCGGTTAATTAACTAAATAATTGAAATTGGTCATTTAATTTAATTTAATCAATTAAATAAATAATTAACTAAATAATTAAAACAAAACTTTGTCCAAAAAATAATGTGTCGATCATTTTCCAAAGCTGAAGCAGAAGTCGAGCGAACGACGACGACACGAGGGGGGTCCCTCTTTCCAACCCTTTTAACAACTAATAGAAGTGTTTCTCTATTTAAACACTTCTATTTTTCTTTCCACCACCAATGAGGGAGAAATGCCTTTTCTTAAAGTATAAGAGAGTCTTTTTCAATTCCTCTTTTCATCTTCCCTCCATTTCCCATTAACTTTTGCTATACCCAACAGTTTTGCTAGCGAAAATATATATCACATTTTGTTTTGTTTTTGTTCAATTTTTCTTGATAGATATATAGGTACTTTCTGTAGTAAAAATGCAAACAAATGTAGTTCAACTTGCGGTGCTTCTCCCGGAATATTTTACAAATATTGATATCTAATCACATTTTAATTGACCAGAATTTTATGTATTTTTTAGTTGTTGATGACAGTATGTACACTTAATTACTTATAGACGGCTAAGCTTAATTTGACCATGCCTATTTTGAGACTTATCTGCAGGGCAATAGATTGGAAATATCGAGAAACACTTGTAACATGTCCTCCCACTAATTTATTATATGAAATTTTTTTTATTGATTTTCATATGGGATACATGTGCAACGCACGAGCCCAAAGACTAGTATTACTATAAGTGGGAAGAGATTAACCCCAAAGTTGAATTATTGTATTGCCCCTACACTATTACTTAAATATTAATTTATTAATATTTTAATTTTCTGCTAATTTGAACCCTATTTTAATTATTCATACACGTTTAGTTGCTGCTCAACTTCCCTCACTGTAACAGTCCTTTTCCAACGCTCAAGTTCCATTGCTCTTATTATCAGTTGTTCCAAAACTTTTTCAGATTCTTCACGAATCTATATAAATGTCTCCAACAACATTTCATTGTTCCATTAATTTATTTCTCTTCTCTCTACCTCAATCAAATACAACATTGCTAGGTAAATTTATTTTCTCCTCTTTATTTATCAAGAGTTGCTCTGTTTTTTCCTATTTACTGTGTAATTATTTATCTAGCTTATTTTGTTTCCTTGTCTTTATCATGAGTCGCTCTATTCTTCATGTAATTATTTGTGTTATCTCAAGAAAATTTGTTTTCTTATTTATCGAGAGTCGTTATGTTTTCCCCATTTTCTGTTTATTTCTTTATCCAAGTTATTATGTTTTATTTTCTTTAACACGAGTCTCTCTGTTTTCCATGTTTATATTTGTGTTCTCTTTTGATTGCCTTATTTCTAACTAATAATTGGGGCAACGGAGGTTTCATGTGGATGAATATATCACCAAATGTTTCTTGACATTACTCCTTCCCAAAGCAGCCAAGTTCTACAAAAAAATCTCCAGTAGTACTTATGTTTTCAATAGTAGCAGTATACTACTATTAATATTAACTGTTGACTCTGTCTATGTCTGGCTTTTAACAAGTTGGATTTATCAGAGTTGTTATCACCGATTGTTTCTCAACATTACTCCTTCCCAAAACAGCAAAGTTCTCCAGAAAATTTTTAGTAGTACTTATGTTTTCAATAGTAGCAGTATAGTGCTATTCATATTCTCTATTGACTTTGTTTATGTCTGCCTTTTAAGAAGTTAGATTCATCATAATTATTCATTCCTCAAACAGCTTCATCGTACGAGATGCTCTTATGGGATCGACCAATCTAATCTGATATAGGAAGTTGTGTTGGGTTTTAAAAGGTGTGAATGGAAATGGAAGAGTTGCGACTTTTATGAAGAGTTGCGACTTTTATGAAAAGTTGCGACTTTTATGAAAGGTTGTGACTTTTATGAAAGGTTGTGACCTTTTCGAAAGATTGTGAACTTTCCAAAGGTTTGTGACTTTTCCAAAGGTTTGTGACCTTTCCGGTAAGGCACAATAAAAACCTTTTCACACTACCCTTTGTTTTCTATAAATTGAGGGATTTCCTCTCATTTTAGTTGAAAGAATTTTTCTGGACTTCTTCTACTACAACTAAATCTAGTATTTTAAGTGTATTTTACTGCAGTTGAGTGGTTCGCTGACACCTTGGTTTTAGGTACCGATACACCAGTGAGTAAGATCGTTCTATCCTGGGAGGATATATTTCATTAACCTCGGGTACTTGAGGGAAATAATTTTCTTAAGGGGACACTGTGCATTCAGTGGTCTCAATTTTCTTTCTTTGAGAAAAATATTTTTATATTGTTTCTAATCTATTTTTGATTCTATTTTCTCTACTAGTTTTAATTTTCTAGTTTGAAAATACTCTTTAAACTTTGTTGTTTCTTACCAAGTTCTTCAAAGTTTTGTTCTAAGTATCTTAGGAATACAAGATGAACAACAATCTTAAGGAAATTATTATCCTGTTGGTATTTCTTGTATTCTTCTGATTGAGAGAAACAGATTATGGAAGTAGAACATTAATGCATTACTTCTCCAGAATTCGGTCCTTTGTTTAGCAAGGTCGAAGTGAGAATGTACTAGAAGAATTGGTGGTATTTAGGTTAAAGATTACACCAGGTAACCTTCTTATTATTTATCTAAGGAGGCAAATAGTTTCTAAAAGTTAACAGTTTTGATATTTATCATGTATGTCTTTGGAAAAAGATCTGCAAACCATATGATTTTTGAATGAATTTTCCTTGGCAAAAAATGTTGCCTTTAAAATTATTTAGTTTGCCGAATGAGAGATGCACATTTTTGTTTGATAAAATAGAATGTCAAAATGTTATGGTTGGAAGGCTATTTGAAAAGAAAAGCACATCTATGTGATAATCTAAGAATATGTTTAATTCAGTTTGGAGACTAAAAATAACTTTTGTAGTTTTGTACTCCATGTGAAATTTGATTGTGTCTGATTTTTGTAGACTAAAAACTTTTGTAGTTTTTTACTCTGGATAAATTAGACTATGCTATTGGTTTGAAGAATATGAAAACTTCACATAATAAGTCAATGTTGACTTTTTGACTTTCTATAAACTTCATTGTTATATAGAAACAAATTGTACAAATTTTTTTGTCTTTATTGGTAGTATTCTAAATACTAAGTGGTATGTCTATTTGTGATAGAGGAAAAATACTAGTGACTTAGAGTTTGTGATTTTGTGTCTCTATGAAATGAACTTTGACATTGTGTAAAGATTGTCAAAGAGAATTGAAGCACTATAATTCTTTTGTAGAATAATATTTTTAAAAGAGGTTTCATGTTGCCAATGACACTTTGATAGCATGGAAAAAAATATATGGAAAAACTATTATCAACTACTTGAAAAATATTTTTGAGACCATATTTAAAATGTGGGGGGTTCTATGCTTATGACAAAGATAAAATTAGACTTAGTGTCTAATTTAAATTTGGAGCACAAGATATGAATTTCGATGATACTTTTGTATTATTTTACCCACAAAATTCTTGGAGTATATTTGATATTGTGGTCGTTGAGTTTCTCTTTTACTAGTATTTGGTATGACTAGTATGAAACTACCAAATTATATGTATAGTTGTTCAAAATGATTGATTTCTTTTATGAAAAAGTGTCACTTAAAATGTTGTGACTTTTCATGAAAAAGATATGTCTATTAAATATAACTATTTGTATAGAGATGAAAATTGGTGAATAGTCATTTGTCATTTTTTGTAAAAGAAGTATTTGGACTATATTGCCTTTATTGGACCCGATGAAACTTTGTTCATGAGTAGTTCTGTAACAATCAAATTGAAAGTTATGGAAATGTCCTTCCGAAAAGGACATTTGACAAGGTGATGACTCTAAACAATGTTTGTATTACACAAAATTGTAAGAAATAGGAATAAAATATTTGTGAGAAAAAGCTACCTCGCGGAGAGTTTTTCAAACTCAATATTTTTATTTGTTCCTACTTGCTTGAATCAAATTGTTTGTGACATGAACACTTGGGGAATGTCAATTACAAAACCTTGCAAGGAAAACTGATCAACTTAGAAGTTTTGTCTAACTTTGAATGCAATAAATAAAAATATCAAGTTTGTGTGGAATCTAAGTATGCTAAGCATTCTTATAAACCTGTTGAAAGGAATTCTAATCCCTTAGAGTTGATTTACACTGACATTTGTGATATGAAGTCAACACCATCTCGTGGTGGGAAAAAGTATTTCATAACATTCATTGACAATTGCATTAGAAACGACTATGTCTATTTGCTGAATAGTAAGGATGAAGCAATAGAAATGTCTAGACAATATAATATTGAAATTGAAAATCAGTTGGGAAAAAAATAAGAAGTGATAGTGATGGAGAATATAAATCTCCTTTTGCAGAAATATGTTTGGAAAATGGATTTATCCATCAAACTACTGTCCTATTCACCTAAATCTAATGGAATTGAAGAATGAAAAAAAAAAAAAACTTTGAAGAAAATGATGGTTGCATTACTTATAAGTTCAGGGTTACCACAAGACTTGTGTGGAGGAACTATCCTTACTGCAAAAGGGAACAACAAAAAGTTTTGTCTTTTCAAAAAGAAAGCAATTTTGTTTGTTCAGGACACAATCTATTCCATATGAGAAATGGAAAGGAAGGAAATCTAACTTGAAATACTTCAAAGTGTGGGGGTGTCTAGCCAAAGTCCAAGTTCCTATTCCTAAAAGGATTAAAATAGGACCTATGATTGTGGACTGTAAAATTAGACTTGAGTAGTTTAATGAAGGGTCTAAAAGACCTTGGAAAGAAAAAAGGAGAATGTACTTAATAAAGAGATTCAGAGGCATAGTAAATGTCAAAGGACATCTACTTCTTTCGAATATGATTTTGTAACATTTCGTGTGTCTTCTATAAACTCATCCTTCTGGAAAGATGGTGTCAATAATGAGATTGATTCAATCTTGAGAAACCATATTGAAAGTTAATTGATCTTCTTTCTGAAAATAAACCTTTGGGTTCAAAGTGAATCTTCAGAAGGCAAATGAAAGTCGGTGGAACTGTTGAAAAATATAAAGTAAGACTTTTTATCAAAGGCTTTAGACAAAAACAAGGTCTTGATCTTGTCGATATATACTCATCAGTAACTAGAATTACATCCATTCGGATGTTAATATTATTAGTTGCGGTAAATGACCTCCAAATTCATCAAATGAATGTGAAAATAACTTTCTTAAATGGAGAATCGGAGGAATAAATTTACATGGAACAACCCGAGGGTTTTGTGATTCCTGATAAAGAAAAAAAAGTGTGAGAACTTGTTAAGTCACTTTATGGACTAAAACAAGCACCCAAACAATGACATAATAAATTTGACCAAACCATGTTGCCAAATGGATTTAAGAATGATGGAAATGATAAATGTGTTTACATAAAAATCACAAGGTCATTGTTTGTTTGTATATTGATGACATGTTGATCATCAGTAGAGAAATTAATGACATAAATGCTACTAAACGTATGCTAGAAAGCAAGTTTGATATGAAAGATCTTGGAGTTGTTGATGCGATCTTAGGTATAAGAATCCTTAGAACTCCATAATGTTTAGCATTGTCACGGTCTCATTGCATCGAAAAGGTACTTGACTAGTTCAAATATTTGGATTTCAATATTGTCAAGGCTCCAATAAATGTGAGCTTTGCATTTCACAAGAGTGAAGGCGAAAGTGATTCACAATTGGATTGTGCTAGAGTATTGGGAAGTATGATGTATATCACGGAGTGTGCACGATCAGATATAGTATGTGCTATTAGTAAGTTGAGTCGGTTCACGGGTAATCCCAATCAAACTCATTGGATGACAATGAAAAGAGTTTTGGGGTATTTAAAACATACTCAAAACTATGTCTTGCATTATAACAATATCCAGCAGTATTGAAAGGATATAGTGATGCAAATTGGATCACCAGGATCAAATGAAGTAAAATCCACGAGTGGATATGTATTTACTCTTGGTGGATGAGCACTCTCTTGGACATCTTTCAAAAATACATCTATCGCTAGCTCTACAATGATCTATGAGCTAGGTGCTCTAGATAAGGCCGGTGAATAAGTTGAAAGACTTCGGAATTTCTTGATAGATATTCTTTTTTTTGTCCAAACCTTTGGCATCAGTATGCATACACTTTGACCGTAAAGATGCAATAAGTAGGGCATGGAACATGATNTGGACTGTAAAATTAGACTTGAGTAGTTTAATGAAGGGTCTAAAAGACCTTGGAAAGAAAAAAGGAGAATGTACTTAATAAAGAGATTCAGAGGCATAGTAAATGTCAAAGGACATCTACTTCTTTCGAATATGATTTTGTAACATTTCGTGTGTCTTCTATAGACTCATCCTTCTGGAAAGATGGTGTCAATAGTGAGATTGATTCAATCTTGAGAAACCATATTGAAAGTTAATTGATCTTCTTCTAGAAAATAAACCTTTGGGTTCAAAGTGAATCTTCAGAAGGCAAATGAAAGTCGGTGGTACCGTTAGAAAATAACTACTCTCTAGTGAAATTATCACAATTGACTATGTAAAATCAAATGATAATGTATCGGATCCACTTAGAAAAAGGCCTAACTAGAGAGAAAGTTGAAAGATCATCTAAGGGAATGAGTTTACGACTTAGGACAAGTCATCATGGCAGTAACTCTATCTAGCAGACTAGAGATCCCAAGAGCTAGATTCAAGGAGAAAAACAAAGTTGTGACTGACGGTTCAACATTGTCAATCAACTCAATCCATTCTCATGATGAAGACAATGTTCAGGAATGAGGTTAAAACATTAAGGCTTGTTAATGAGTTAATAAAGCTTAAAGTTTTTAATGATTTGCTAAGTTTGGCAGACTTGACCAAATAGTGAATCGACATGATGACACGGTTAGAAATCACTTATGTGAGTGTGAAATGTAAGTCGATTCAAAGAGAATTATTGTCAAAAGCCTATTCTCTATACACTCATAAAACCAAGAGATGTTCATGGCTGAAACGAACACAATCGTAAGAACCATAAACGGTAAAGGGTTAATTGTGTGACATATGGCTGTCTAGGTATACACCAATGCTCGACGGTTCAAAGATATCACATCTACCGATTGACCGAGTATATCCGACATATGTTCACTATGGAAAGTCCAAGGGGAAACCTACTTATCCAGATGCAATTAATTCTTGCTTGTAAAGTACATATACTTGTCTGTTTCTTTGTCTTAGAGTCATTCCCCATTCACGCGGGGGATTATTGGGTTTTAAAAGGTGTGAATGGAAATGGAAGAGTTGCAACTTTTATGAAGAGTTGTGACTTTTATGAAAAGTTGCGACTTTTATGAAGAGTTGTGACTTTTATGAAAAGTTTCAACTTTTATGAAAAGTTTCAACTTTTATGAAAAGTTGTGACTTTTATGAAAAGTTGTGACCTTTCCGAAAGATTGTGACTTTTCCAAAGGTTTGTGACCTTTCCGGTAAGACACAATAAGAACCTTTTCACACTACCCTTTGTTTTCTATAAATTGAGGGATTTCCTCTCATTTTAGTTGAACGAATTTTTCTGGACTTCTTCTACTACTACTAAATCTAGTATTCTAAGTGTACTTTACTATCGTTAAGTGGTTCACTGACACCGTGATTTTAGGTACCGATACACCGGTGAGTAAGATCGTTCTATCCTGGGAGGATATGTTCCATTAACCTCGGGTACTTGAGGGAAATAATTTTCTTAAGGGGACACTGTGCATTCAGTAGTCTCAATTTTCTTTCTTTGAGAAAAATATTTTTATATTGTTTTTTATTCTATTTTCTCTACTAGTTTTAATTTTCTAGTTTGAAAAATACTCTTTAAACTTTGTTGTTTCTTACCAAGTTCTTCAAAGTTTTGTTCTAAGTATCTTAGGAATACAAGATGAACAACAAGTTGCACTACAACAAAAATAACTTTTAGCGGCATTAAATATTGACATTAATAAAGAGTTTTAAAGTCTTTACCGGCATTAGTTAAGTTCCATTAGAACCAATTTCGCTAAAGGCTTTAGGGACATATACAAAGAGTGCTAATTGCTGCTAAATTTTTTAGCTACAATTAAGAACTAATTGCCGCTAATGATCATTTTTGATGTAGTGTTGTCTACTTTTTCAGTATTTCAGAAACCAAATGATGAAATAGCTCCAAATTTTGATATTTCATCATATTGAAGTTGAAATTGTGGTGCATTAGGCCGACATAGTGTATGCTCCCTTTGTTGAAAGGTTCCAAATCTTCTTTGAAGAGGAGTTTAATTATGATATCACATCTGGAAAATCATTTTATTAAGAAAAATGGCTTAATTTTCATCAGCCTACTGATCTACATCTTCATTGGAGCCTCAGTCTTGATAGTTAGTCCATAGCAAGATCATGATTGTAAAGAAAAACAAAACGGAACAACTAAAACGACAAAGTAAAACATACGCAAAGAACATCATCTATAAGAAAGTTTTAGGTACGATAACCTCATATACATATATGTCCATAACAACACAGATAATTAATTCTTTACAGATGGTGCAATCCTAACAACATTAGATCACTTCAAATTTCAGGTTTAGAATACACAGACACACTTATGCAAACATAATTGATTTATCATCAACCCACACTACTCAATGGGTTAATGTCATATTCATGATAATTCTTTGAGTCCCTCAATCCTCTCCCATAAATAGTGACATTTGACCCAACTTTGTACACACTAAAAGCATGAGGAAAAAGGAGAAGACAAATACTCTATGCTCTCTTCTCTTGTCTCTTTTATTATTTTTTATGGTTTAATGTTTAAGTTTCTTGTTTGTTGGCATTGTATTGCATTTTAATGTTTTGTTATAATTATTATTATTATTCAAAATTTATAGTACTTTTATGCTTCATATTCAGCTGATATTGTCCTTCTGATTTGTCCAGATAAATATCCTACAAATTATTAAATGCATCAATTAAATTTTTATCATTTTACGAGATCAATAATAACTCATGCACTCATGAGAAGAGTGTTTAACACAACATATCACTACTAAAAATCTGCTAAAACAACAGACAAAAAAGTGACGGATAGCGTCGCTCTGAAAAGCGACAGACGACGTCACTTCGAAAAACGACGGACGGCGTCGCTCCGAAAAGCAACACCATTTTCCACACTATCCATTGTTTTTTTAAAAAAATATTTAAAATTTTACAAAATATGACGAACGGCATCTCTTAGTCCATCGATTTATTTGGTGGATTTTTGTGCCAAAAAAAATATATAATTATTTATTTAACATAAGTAGAGACGTCGTTCATCGCTTTTTATTAAAATAATTATTTTTAAATAAAACAATAAGCACGTTGTCCATCATTTTTGAGTTATTTTAATTTATTAATTATTTATTTAAATAGGCGACAAACGGCATCTCTTAGTCCATCGCTTTTTGGTCAAATGACTGGTCAAACACTTTTAAAAAGCAATGGACAGTATCGTTTAGTCCGTCGCTTTTTAGTCAAAATATTGGTCAAATATTTTTTAAAAAGCGACGGACAAAGAGACATTGTCCGTCGCCTTTCTTACAATATATGGTAGACCAAACACAATTTTTCCCATTTTCCCTTTCCCTATTCTTATAGACATAGTAGCAATTACGAGTTAATAATCTAGAATTCTTCATTCATTTTCTATAGTCTGAAGTAAGTTCAATTGACGTGAGTATTCGCACCTGGTGAGAGCTTTGGGGTGTTCCGGGATACCACATCTGGACATAGGATTGAAAGAAGGGTACTCATCTTTGACTTCATAATAAGGTTGTGGCGTAATCTGCAAAGATGTAGCTATTAGTAGCTATTAGTAGTTTATAATTGTCGTTGTTATCCCAAATTGGAGCTCAGATGGTGGTATCAATCTCAATTGAGGTTCAATCCATTAAGCTCTGTATATGGAATAGCAAAGGGCAATTAAGGAAGTTGGGGAAAGAACACTTGGCTAGTGAACAAGAGAGCCACCATGTCAAGTCTTCTGCAACTGATCTAGTTAGAGACAAAAGTTTATATTAAAGAGTGGGCTAAAGTTGTTAGATTATATAATAGCATCATCAATTTCTGCTCACCTGGTTCAGATCGGAGCTTGATGGCTATATGGAAATGAACACTGAGAAGTAGATTTCTTCTTGAGTATCACTTCTTCATTGAGGAATAAGATGCTTTAATGGTGTAAATCATTGATGATGAAGAATATCAGAGCGCGAGGAGAAGTGGTTCCGATGGACTTTTCCACTTCTCTTCCAGATGGATTTATCCTCCATGAAGACCACTTTCCTTTTCTTATTTTGATTTTCTTTCTTCTTCCTTTTTTTGGTTCTTTTAAGTTTTGTCTTTTTATTTTGTTTGGTCCGGGTCTTTTGACCAAACTGTTTTTGTACAGGCTGTTTTTTATTTATTATTTGAATAAATGGGGCTTTAGCCCCTACCCTTTTAATTTAAAAATCATTCTCTCTCTTCGATCTCCTCACCTCTTGCATCTGAGCTTGCCGCCGATGTCCTAGCCGCCGCCAACCTCGTCCCCGCCGCTCGCCAGCCGCCACCGCCGCCGTCCGCTGCTCCTCTCTCTTCATTCTCTCCTTCTCCTTTAAGGTTAGGGTTAATTCATCAATTTTTATATTTTTTTTTTCAATTTGAGTTATATTTGATTTTGTTAGTTTATTGAATATGTGTTTATTGATTGTTAGTTAGTGTTTGAATTTGAATTTTTTGATTCTAGGATCATTTTGAATTTGGAATTTTAGGACTAGTTTGAATTAGGGATTTTAGGATTAGTTTGAATTAGAGTAATTTCAAACTAGTTTGAATTTGGGATTTTAGGACTAGTTTGAATTAGGGGTTTGAGGACTAGTTTGAATTAGGAATTTTACGACTAGTTTGAATTAGGGTATTTTAAGACTAGCTAGGTTGAATTTGGAAATTTAGGACTAGTTTGAATTTGGGATTTTAGGACTAGTTTGAATTTTGGGATTTTAGGATTAATTTGAACTAGGGTATTTCTTGAGTTGATATTGAATTGTTAATTTGAAGTTAGAAGATAGTAATTGAAGTATTTTGAGTATAAGATGGATGTTTGAATGTCATGAATATATTGACTATGAGTTTTTTTTTTTTTTTGAATTAGTAATTGATCAAGTGTTTTGACTTTTGAGTATAAGTGAATTGTGTAAATATTATTGAGTTGGGAATATATGAAGTGATCTTCAAGTTAGAGAGTATGAACTTGAATTACAACTTAATTAGAACTTATAATTTATTATAAGTTGAACTTAATTAGGAATATGAACTTGAAATCTTGTTGACCTTAATTAACTAGAACTTAATTTTGAACTTTATTAGAACTTGGATTTAATTTGAACATAACTAGAACTTTGAAGTACTTGAAATCTTATTAACCTTAATTAATTTGAACTTAATTAGAACTTTATTGAACTTAATTAATTTATAATAACTTGAAAAGTTAATTAAGAATATAAACTTAATTAGAACTTGAACTTAATTAGTGTTTATGAATTAATTAAGCTTGAACTTTGTAGATCTTGAAATGTAGTATTTATGAACTAATTGATTATTAGGTATATATAAATTATCTAAATATATATAAGTAATAATAATTATAATTATTAAGTAATCTATCTATATATAATAGGAGAAGAAAAACGCCACATGTCAGCACCACAAATTTTCAAAATTTTAAATAATAAATAATTAAATATTAAATAGGATGATGTAACTGATCTGTATTTAAGTGATTAAAACAATTAAAATATTGAAAAAAACTCCCTTTTTATAGGAAAGAAAATGAATAATTCTTTATTTAATTACTCCCGTTATTTTTAATTCAAAGCATTGTGACAATAGTGGAAGCTTTCTGGCAGTTTTGCCAGTAATTTTTTTTATATATATAAAAAATAACTTTATCAAGATTTTCTTTTAATAAAATTTGAGTTTAAATTCAAATTCAAATCATGAGAATAGTAGTAGAAAAAATAATCCAAACGAAATGCTTCTTACAAATTTTTGCGGTTATGTCAGCTTTTTTTTAAAAAAAAATAATAAATTTGTCAGTTTTTTCTTTTAATATAATTTGAATGAGATTGAATTCTTATTAAAATATTAATCAGTTACCATTTTCAAATTTTGAACTTATAGAATAACTTCTCTCCTATTTCTTAATATTTGTAAATTTGAAATCAATACAATAACTTCTCCCTTATTTCTCAGTATTGTCTTTCTCTTATCTTTTATTGTTGAAACGAGATTTTTTTTTACTTTCACATATCTCCCAATGTATGCAAATAGATATATACATTATATAAAATGAAAAGCAAACGCCTGAAGATCTAAGGAGATGAAGAACCAAGGAAATAAAAGAAAGACAAATTCATAAAGGAGAAACGAAAATCTCATAAATTCAATCGTCATTCTCATGAAGGTAAAGTTGAGAATTTACTGGATTTAAATTAGGAATTTTGTACTTAAATTAGGCTTATAAAAATTTAATTGTAAAGATTTAATTTGTTGCAATAATTAATACAATCAATCTATTATTGTGATGTGATCTATAATTATCTTGGAGACTCTTAAAATAGGTTTTACTTCTTAATTTAGTTGATGAATGTCTAGAGAAAGTGAAGCTATTACAACAGATTGGGATGCGGATTGGATGTGGTTTACTTTGATGTCTAAGTATTTCTTTTATCTAAATTTTGCTTAAATTTACTTGATAAGAGTCACACATTTGGAAATTGACATGAACGAAAAGAACAAAAAAAATTCGCCACACTATAGTGACATGTTATGTTATCACTTATACTATGGTATATAGGTGAGTGTTTCTTACTTCTTTATATTTGATTGAGTGTTATCAAGAAGTAAGTAAAAATATAAGTTATATATTAGATATTTTGTTAACAAAATTTAAATTAGAATTTGTATACCAAACATTGCAGCATACGGGCTCATCATATTTGTTTTGATAAAGTTTTGTGTTTTGATATAGATCAAAGTAAAAAATTGTCAAAGCATGGATCTGTTTTGAATTCAAAACAGGGTTTTTAGGTGAATGCTTCTTACTCTTATTCTTTAAATTTAATTGAATTATATCAAATGAAAATAAATTCAAAAATAGTATATTGTTATATTAATTAAGAATATAATATTATACTACAATTGTTGATCTTGTGCAGAATACATCGTGAAAAATGTTGCGTATTAGTGTTAAAAGATTAGTTAATATGAAGCATGGACCTTGGAGAACCAACTTCACATACAGATCTGCGGAGCCGTACATAATAAACTTTGCCTCACATGTTCTCGATATATATTTTTGTCCTAAAACACTTCTTATGAATACTTATCTAAATTGGATTAAATATCGCCACAAAAATGATATTATTTTTGTGAAAACTTATCTAAATTGAATTAAATACTTCTTATGAACTTATCTACATTGGACCAAATATCATCCTAAAAATGACATTACTTATCTAAATTGAATTAAAATTTGTTTCAAATAGTAAATTGTGAAAATTCAAAAAATATAATAGTTCATGAAAAGTTATCTAATATATTTAATTTTATTTAAATTGAATTAAATTTCGTTTCAAATAGTAAATTGTGAGAATTCAAAATATATAATAATTCATTAAAAGTTGTCTAATATATTTCATAAATTAACTCTTTATTGAGTTCTAATTAGATTTGGTCTAATCCATTAGATGTTTAATTCTTAAGTTTTATAAGTTTATTTATCAAAATTCTTATAACTGCATTTATATTTTACTTTCATGTACAAACACTTTAATTTATTGTTTATTTATTTATATTCACATGTTATATTAAATCAAGAAGATGATTTTATTGGGAAATAACGAGAGGTATAAATCAAATTAACTTAGAAAATTGGGAAATGAAGTTACAAGGATGATGGTGATGATGATGGATGCAGTGTAATTTTATATCATTTTCAATAGTTTAAGGATATTTTAGATTATTTTATGTTAAAATAATTATTACCCTCTTACATTGCTCTTTATTTCAAAGTAATATTATATTTCAGTTGGTTTAATTTGTATCACTAACTATATGAGAATTGCTTATGAAATTAATTCTTGAAAAATTCTAAGAATTATTTTTAAAAAATTAAATTTTATTGTACATAATATAAGATCTTACGATAGTTTTAAGTCAATTGGTTGCTTTTTTTCCTCTACTATTTGTTAGATTATGATAAGCTTCCGATAAAACCTGAACAATGACATTTTAAATAAATTGAAATAAATAATAAATAAAAAATAAAAAATGTTATAAATTTAATTTAACACTGCTATATTTTAAAATATCCGCGCAACGCGCGGGCACAAATACTAGTTATAAATATATATTACAATATAAATTAGTTTAATGTAGTCAAATTATTATTAAATTAAATTTATAATTGAATATCTACATTTTTGTAGATGGATCATCGTTTGTTGATGTATAATATGCATTATGAAACTGGTGGTCGTTTGAAACTTGAGTTTATTGATGGTGTTAGAGATTTTATTGAACATACAATGACACTTGATATTTACAAGAATAAAGGATTGGTTAGGTGTCCTTGTAGTGCATGTAGGTGCTTAAATATTTTTGAACCACATACAGTCATGGTTCATTTGTACCGTAATGGATTTAAGCCTAGATATCTTGTATGAGTTGATCATGAAGAAAGTGATAGATTAAATGATATGTTTTTATAATTCGATGCCCATAGATGAATATAATATGCTTGCACCACATGGCCAAATTAGGGTTGACCATGATAATAAGGTTGAACATAATAGGATTCATCAAATGATCAATGATGCTTTCAAGGTTCAAGGTGGGATGGAACCCGAACAATATTTTGATGAAGCTCCTAATGAAGAAGCAAGATGCTTCTATGATCACATAGAAGAGTCTAGTCGTCCACTATGTGAAGGGAGTCTACATTCCGCCTTGTCAGTTGCGGTTAGATTAATGAATATATATATATAATGATTAATCAATCTACATAGTCTAATTTTTAACTAAGAGTTGTCAATTGACTCTCTTTGGACAAGTATGGATTTTCCCCATGGATCTTGGGGGTCCAACAGTCAACAAAATATTTAGAACTTATTGTCTGCCATGCCAAGTTCCAAGTTGCGAAAAATTGAGAATCAGTGTGATCTACATAAACACATAGTCCAAGTTAAAAATAATGATTTCAGTTGAACTAACAAAACTCAACCTAGATTTGGCTCGGATTCCAACCATGTCAAACTAATTTCTCCTTGAGATATCATTAGAAAATACCTTTAATTAGAAGAGTATGAATGGACCAAAAGGTACACTTCTCAGTGGCAGACGATTTTGAACATTAGAAGTTGACTAGAGAAGAAATAATTACCTAATACTAGCATATGACTTAATTATGCTACTCGGACTCTTTAAAAATGTCAATGGATGTGTGTCGTGTTCTCCAAAAGTAGTGTAATTTTGGAGAATACGACACATGTGCAACATCAAAAGTGAAAAATTTGTACAACTTAGCATATGATTACTTAAAACGTAAAGTGGATTTCAATTAATTAAGTACATGTTGTTTGAGTTGAATAGCTTTGCCTGAAAGAAGAGGAGCACTTGAACTTCCTGGCTGAGCTTCCATTATCTTATTATATCAATTATAATTGCATTTTTCATTATAGTTTATCTAAAAAATTAAAATCCATAGAACAACTACTAATACATGCGCCTCAGTCCCAAATAAATTAGGATCGTGACTAAAACATAAAGTAGATTCAATTGTACCTGTTGGTTATGTTGAGTAGCTTTGCCCAAAAGAAGAGGAATGGTTAAACTTCCTGGATGCGTATCTCCCCTATTCAGATCAACAACATCATTAAATCTAGATGGATCTTGAAAACGATCAACATTAGCATTATTTTGCGAACTTCCTCTGCTTCCTCTTCCTCTACCTCATCCCCTTCCAGTACTACTACTTGAGATGTTGTGTTAATTTGAAACATGATCATCATCAACAAGTAGTGTAGTATTTGCGATGGAAGAAATTGATTTCTGCTTTCTCCTTGAACTTGTAGCAACAACAACAGGAGAAGGACGAGGAGGAGGAGGCAATTGTGGAGTATCAATGAGCATGTCAACACTTTAAGATATCACTATCCTCACGAGCTAACTTTTTGAGTTCGCCTTTTTGGATTTTTCGATTAGTTCACGCTCAATAAATTCTCTTCTTTTACTTGACACCATGTCTTTGATCCCTTGCACTTGGTGATCAGGCCAGAAATTTTGCATTATATAATGTTTTGTCAATACTTACTTTTCACACACATATATATAGAAGGAAAAAAAATTATAGTTCTATATACTTACTTTATGTCGAATAAGTAGACAGAACTGTAATTTCTTTCCTTTTATATACATGTGTGTAAAAAGTAAGTATTAATATAACCTTATATAATGCTAAATTCCAGGCCTGATCACCAAGTGCAAGGGATCAGAGACATAGTGTCAAGTAAAAGAAGAGAAATTATTGAACTGGACTAACCGAAAAATCCAAAAAAGGCGAACACAAAAAGTTAGTTCGTGAGGGTATTGGTATCAATAAAAGTGTTGACATGCTCTTTGATACTCCACAATGGCCTCCTCCTCCTCCTCATCCTCCTGTTGTTGTTGCTACAAGTTCAAGGAGAAAGCATAAATCAATTTCTTCCATTGTAAATACTACACTACTTGTTGATGATGATCAAGTTTCGAATCAATACAACATCTCGAGTAGTAGTACTTGAAGCGGATGAGGTAGAGGTAGAGGTAGAGGAAGAGGAAGACGAGGAAGTTCGCAAAATAATGCTAATGTTGATCGTTTTCAAGATCCATCCATAGTTAACGATGTTGTTGATCTGAAGAGGGGAGATACACATCCAGGAAGTTTAACCATTCCTCTTCTTTCAGGTAAAGCTACTCAACATAACCAACAGGTACAATTGAAATCTACTTTATGTTTTAGTCACGATCCTAACTGATTTGGGACTGAGTTACGTGTATTAGTAGTTGTTTTATGGATTATATTGTTTTTAGACAAACTATAATGAAAAATGCAATTATAATTGATATAATAAGATAAAGGAAGATCAGCCAGGAAGTTCATGTGCTCTTCTTTCTGGCAAAGCTACTCAACTTAAACAACAGGTACTTAATTAATTGAAGTCCACTTTACGTTTGAAGTAATCATATGCTATGTTGTACAGATTTTGCACTTTTGATGTTGCACATGCGTTGTATTCTCCAAAATTACACTACTTTTGAAGAACACGACACATAGCCATTGACATTTTTAAAGAGTCTGAGCAGCATAATTAAGTCATATGCTAGTATTAGGTAATTATTTCTCCTCTAGTCCTTCAACTTCTAATGTTCAAAATCATCTGCCACTGAGGAGTGCACCTTTTGGTCCACGCATACTCTTCTAATTTAAGGTATTTGCTAATGATATCTCAAGGAGAAAGTAGTTTGACATGGTTGGAATCCGAGCCAAATCTAGGTTGGATTTTGTGAGTTCAACTGAAATCATTATTTTTAACTCGAACTATGTGGTTATGTAGATCACATTGATTCTCAATTTGTCGCAAGTTGGAACTTGGCATGGTAGACAATAAGTTCTAAATATTTTGTTGATCGTTGGTCCCCCCAAGATCCATGGGGAAAATCTATACTTGTCCAAAGAGAGTTAATTGACAACTCTTATGCCTTATTTGTTTCCATTAAGACATCTGAATTTGAATACACAAATGAATATTAAGATTTGAATTAAGATGTAGGTGTTTAGATCTGAATACACATATGAATATTAAGATGTGGTCTCTAAATCGGATCACTGAATGATTAAGATTGTTTGTTTTCAATATTTGAATGTTCATATGAAATCAAACATTATATTAATAAAATGTAATAAAAATTTCATTTCAACAAAAGATATTACTTTTTTGTTAAAAAAATATCATAATCATCAAGCACAACATAAAAAAAAATCACAAATAAAAAATATTTTATAGGCACAATATAATATCAAAACGTTCAATAAGTATGATAGGTACTAGTCGAAAAAATAATACATAAGGTATCACATTATCAGCCTAACATATATTTTAGCTAATTAGATCAAAGACCCTCAATAAAATTATTGGCCTAAGACAAAATTCTAATAAGAGATCTCAAATATGTAAACATAGTTATTATTTTAATTATGGATAGTATTTTTTTCACTCAAAAAACTTGATGAACATCAATACACTAAAAATATTGTTGCAACAAGTGTTCTTGATAAACATCAATACATCCTAAGAAAATTATTAATATAAAAAAATACTTGTAAAGATTATGAAAACTTACCAATTCAAGAGGAAAAAATTTGTGTTTGATTGAGAAAAAAGAGGAAGAAAGTTCGTAGTTGTGAAAGCAAAAGTCACGCAAAGACCAAGAGAGGTGATACAAAATTATTTTATAACTTATTGTAACATCCGGCAATTTGAAATATCTATGAAGAGGCTTAGAAGTCGAAATAGTCATTCTTGGAAAGAATTCAAAAAATCTGGAAATTTGTCTAGTATGGAAAAAAAATGAATTTTTGGCCAACTTTGAACAGTCATAACTCCTAGCTCAGGATGAATGAGGTGTAGTTCCAGTTATTTTTGCGAAGCTCGTGGAATGATCTTTTCAACTCCACCGAGTTTGCTCAATTCCAAGTTCGTATAAGTGAGTTATGCCCTATGGAAGTTGGGCAGTTGGCAGGGAAATTAGTCCGAAAATTTTAAGGGTATTTTGGTCTTTTCCCTAACCAATTCTTTTGGTTATATTAGGGATTTAGACTGATTTTTAGATCATTTTTTCCCTTTTTAAAAGAGTGAGAGTGAGAGTTAGGGTTCTTGAGAGAAGAGGAGAAAAGAGAAGAAGAAGCAAGGATTCGTCAAGATCGTCGTGGATTTCGTCGGGGGTGATCCCTATTAAGGTATGTGAGTTCATAGTGTTTGGTTGGTTCATTTCCCTACACGCCAAACTCGTTTTAAATTCCAAGAAAAGATTGATTGTGTTGTTAAGTTTGTGGTTGTGGTTGTTGAAGTTGTGGTTTTGTTGTTGAAGTTTCTTGTTGATTTGGGACATGTTTCCGGTTGTGTTCTGAGTTGAAATCTATTGTATGTTGAGGGGTTTATGATTCTAAGTGTTTGGGGCTGGATCCATTGAAGTTAAGGAGGTTTAGAGTTGGAAAAATGAAGGAGAAAAGTTGAATTTTCGGGGAAGAGGACTGGGGCGTCGCGCCAGCCAGCGGGCCCCAAAAGGGGCTCTGAAGCCCAGCCCTTGGGGCGGCGCGCCTAGCAGAGCGCCAGCAGGACCCTTTTGAGCTTTGTGGTCTGGCGCGCCATGCCTCTCAGAGCGCCAAGGACGCCAACCTTTCCCATTCATTCCCCACCTTTTCATGCATGTTCCTTGGCATTATACCTATGCTTCATAGTTGTTTCCAACACTCCAAGATACGTCTAAACGTCAAGAACCCATCCATAAATGTGAGACCATATACCTTGAATCCATAATCCAATTCAAGGCGAGTTCGGATCAAAGTCAAGTGAAGTTAGAAGTCAAGTCTAGAAGTTAAGAAGTAAGTCAAAGCAAGTCTTTAAAGTTTTTCAAGAGTCTTTGTTGAACGTTTTAACTTCATTTTAAGGCTCAAGTTTCAAGTTGAGTAAAGAGCATAGAGTTTCAAGTTGAGTAAAGAGCATAGAGTTTCAAGTTAAGTATAGAGTTTCAAGTTAAGTAAAGAGTATAGAGTTTCAAGTTAAGCCACGAGTAAAAAGTCAAGTTCATTTCTCAAAAGTTATTAGGGAACTAAGTATTTCCAAAGAAGTTTATAAATGTTTTCACATTTAAGATGAGAGGAAACTAAGATTTCCAAAGGAGTTTTGAGCAATTTGAATACTATCTCTTTTTAAGAAAAAGATGAGTTTTGCAAAAGAGTTTCTAAAACATGATTAGTATGACAAATCGAGTATGTCATCAATGTTTAAACAACATGGTCTCTAGATATACCATCAATGTTTAAGCAGTATGAATATCCCTAGTCATCAATGATCATATTAAATTATGGTTTTGAGATGTTCTTTTTAGAAAGAGTTTTCAAGAGCCTTTGGGCTAAGTTTTGAGTAATTATCTCAACTAAAGAAAGCTGTGTTTAAAACACTAATGAGCTAAAGTATTTTTGGGAGTAGTCTTGAGCACCGAATTGGGGACACGAGTTCATATTAACCCAACTCTCCATAAGAACCATGTAGCCAAACATGGGATTTGACGGGTCATACTTTTTAGATGATCACGTAAAGTTAAGCTAGTGGATCCACTAAGTTAAAGTTAAAGTAAGATCCTATATCACGGCAAGGTATAGGATGGTCCTTGGGCAACGTGAGGTAAAACGTTGTGTCACTACTTAAGCATGTAGTGGTGGCTATCGGTTAGAGAAACTCCCACAGTAGAAATTGCATGGTTCCTTGAGGAGTTCTGCTTAGTATGGATGGGGTATGGGACTTCATTCATGCATTGCATAAGTAGACTTTGAGACAAAGCATGGTATTTTCATGGTATTATAAATATGATTTTGACGTCATGTTTTAAATAGTTTTGCAAGCTTTATATATATTGCATGTGTCTCATTGCTTTATATTGAGTTCAGTTATTCATGAGTTGAATAGAGCCGAGGTAAGTTCTCTTTTGTATCCCTTTCAAGCTTAAGTTGTTGTTTAGTTGTCCAGCTCGCATACTCGTACATTCCATGTACTGATGTCAGTTGGCCTACATCTTATTATGATGCAGACGCAGGTACCCAGGATCAGCATCCAGCACGCCGTTGGTCCAGTTGAGCACTCCAGAGTCAGTGGTGAGCCTCTTTGCATTCCGGAGGACTCGGTTATTTTGCTCTCTTAGTTTTGCTTTATTAGGATGTTGTGGGGTCTGTCCCAACCTCCATCTCAGTATTACAGAGGCTTCATAGACAGTCACTCAATTAATGTTGAGTCTCTCATCTATGTATATATGTAAATATTCTATTTTGAGACTCGAGTTGCCTTTTTGGCCAGATATTTATCAGTTGGGTTGTTTTATGACCTTTCATTGCATGGAGTTATTCTGCTGAGTTAGGTTTCCGCTGAGTTAAGAAAGTCAGGCCAAGGGTTCGCTTGGGGGCTAGCAATGGTCTTCGAGTGCCGGCCACGTCCAGGATGTAGGCTCGGGGCGTGACACTTATTAAATAAGTCTGAATGTTTTTAAGACTCTCTTGCAGATCTAATCCATTCAGACCTTTTCATATCCATTAAGAGACTTTTGAAAAAAGAAACAAATGTACTTAATCATTCAGATTCAGCCCATTAAATGATTAAGATTCAAACCTCTATTAAGTGCAAACAAATGAGGCCTTAGTAAAAAATTACAATATATATATATATATATATATATATATATATATATATATATAGAGAGAGAGAGAGAGAGAGAGAGAGAGAGAGAGATTTTGTAAAGCACTCTTGTCATGCAGTATTATAGAAGTGTATATTGCGTTAAACACTCTTCTCATGAGTGCATGAGTTATTTTTGAACTCGTAAAACAATAAAGATTTAAATGATGCATGCATTTAATAATTTGTAGGATATTTATCTGGAAAAATCAGAAGGACAGTATCAGCTGAATATGAAGCATCAAAGTACTATAAATTCTGAATGATAATAATAACAAAATATTAAAATGCAATACAATGTCAACAAACAAGAAACTTAAACATTAAACCATAAAAAATAATAAAAGAGACAAGAGAAGAGAGCATAGAGTGTTTGTCTTCCCCATTTTCCTCATGTTTTTAGTGTGTAAAATGTTGGGTCAAATGCCGTTATTAATGGGAGAGGATTGAGGGACTCAAAGAATTATCATGAATATGACATTAACCCATTGAGTAGTGTGGGTTGATGATGAATCGATTATCTTTGCATAGGTGTGTTTGTGTATTCTAAACCTGAAATTTGAAGCGGTGTAATGTTGGTAGGACTGCACCATCTGTAAAGAGTTAATTAACTGTGTAACTATGAAATATATGTATATAAGGTTATCGTACCTAAAACTTTCTTACAGACGATGTTCTTTGTGTATGTATCACTTCGCCGTTTTAGTTGATCTGTTTTGTTTTCCTTTACAATCATGATCTTGTTGTGGACTAAACTATCAAAACTGAGGCTCCAAAGAAGATGTAGATCAATTGGTTAATGAAAATTAAGCCATTTTTCTTAATAAAATGGTTGTCCAGATGTGATATCATAATTAAACTCCTCTTAAAAGAGGATTTGGAACCTTTCAACCAAGGGAGCATACACTATGTCGGCCTAATGCACCGCAATTTCAACTTCAATATGATGAAATATCAAAATTTGGAACTATTTCATCATTTGGTTTCTGAAATACTTAAAAAGAGGCAGACAACTTCATATATCAGATTAGATTGGTCGATCCCATAAGAGTATCTCATACTATGAAGTTTTTTGGGGGACGAATAATTCTGATGAATCTAACTTCTTAAAAGACAGACATAAACAAAGTCAACAGAGAATATGAGTGGCAGTATACTCCTACTATTGAAAACATAAGTACTACTAAAAAATTTCTGGACAACTTTGTTGTTTTGGGAAGGAGTAATGTCGAGAAACATTCAGTGATAACAATTTTGATGAATCCAACTTATTAAAAGCCAGACATAGACAGAGTCAGTAGATAATATTAATAGAACTATACTGCTACTATTGAAAACATAAGTACCACTGCAGATTTTTTCGGAGAACTTAGCTGCTTTGGGAAGGAGTAATGTCGAGACACATCTGGTGATATATTCATCCACATGAAACCTCCATTGCCCCAATTATTAGTAAGAAATAAGGCAACCAAAAGGGAACACAAATATAAACATGAAAAACAGAGCGACTCATGAAAAAGAAAATAAAACATAATAACTCGGATAAAGAAATAAACAGAAACAGGGAAAATAAAACGCCTCTCAATAAAGAAAAAAATAAATTTACGTGAGATAACACAAATAACAACATGAAGAATAGAACGACTCATTATAAAGACAAAGAAACAAAATAAGCTAGATAAAGGGTGTGTTTGGTATGAAGGAAAATGTTTTCCATGGAAAATGTTTTCCTGGAAAACAAGTTGATTTTTGACTTATTTTCTCATGTTTGGTTGGTGAGTAGAAAATATTTTTCGGAAAAGATTTTTAGTGTTTGATTTATGAATGATTTTTTTTTTTTGAGAAATATCTTTTATTTTTACTAGGGTAGAAAATAATTTTTGAAATTGAAAATATTTTTTAAAAACAAACTTAAATTTTTTTGGGGGTAGGGT
>NC_064286.1:40381986-40441816 GCF_019186545.1 Solanum stenotomum | reverse complement strand
GAAAACATTTAACCCAACCAAACATGAGAAAATTGGAAAATGTTTTCCTTCATACCAAACACACCCAAAGAAATACACAGATAGGAAAAACAAAGCAATGATGTATTTGATTGAGGCAGAGAGAAGAGAAATAGATTAATGGGACAATGAAATGTTGTTGGAGACATTTATATAGATCAGTGAAGAATCTGAAAAGATTTTGGTACAGCTGATAATAAGAGCAATGGAATTTGAGCATTGGAAAAGGGTTGTTACAGTGAGGGAAGTTGAGCAGCAACTAAATGTGTATGGATAATTAAAATAGGATTCGAATTATCAGCAAATTAATAATAGTGTAGGAGCAAAATGGTAATTCAACTTTGGGGTTAATCTCTTCCCACTTATAGTAATATATGATGATAGTATGCACTTATTTGGGAGGAGAGTATGGAGATGTACTAGCAGAAGCTTGAGGAGTGCTAGACCCCTCACACTAACACATAACATGTACCATTATTGTTTAAAATGTGTCTAACTGAGAAGACAAGGAAGGATCTCATGTTGATGCAGAAGCATTGGTTGTGGATGGTAAAGAAGGTGTAGCTGGTGGTCATATGCTAAGGGACATGATTACCAAGGTAATGGGATCAATGATGATGGTGAGAAGCAAATTAGTCCATGGCGCTGGAGGAGGTGTCACACAATTTTGTGCCTGAAAAGGGAAGATAGATCCATAAAATAGAACATTATGTGAGTTAAAGAATCTTTATGAGTCATACTATATCCCATGAATATACAAGGTTTCAGCCAAGTATCTAATTTACTTTTCCATATGGACGCAAATAAGAAAACAAAAGCAACCAAGAACACAAAGTAGATTGCAGTCACACTTGGCATGAAACAAAATATCAATGGGAAACGACATCCATGTTATCTATAATGCGTAGAAAAACGAAAAGATTTAATTAATATCTTGGGAAAAGGCTCAAATATGCCATCAAACTTTGAGAAAACGCTCATTTATGTCATTTATTTAAAGTTTGCCTCATCTATGCCATTTTTGTTTGAGAAAAGGCTCATCCATTGAAAAAAGTTTCAGTTTTGCAAAACCATTTTTGACACGTGATCAAGTATGATTCGGTCATGTCATTAACTAAATCAATTTTTAAAAGTAAAAGGCTCAAATATGCCAATTTGAGAAATAGATTTTGTAATAGTTGCTTCAGATGTTATTGGTAGACACATGGATGTTGCTGAAATAAAGGAGAAGATTTTGAACATGAGAAGGGATGTTGTTTTGTGCACCATTTCCATAGTGGGTATGGGGGGTTAAGGGAAAACTATTACGGCTAAGAGGACTTTCAACGACGAACACATGCATCAAGCAGCAGTTCGAAAAGAGAGTTTGGTTGTGTCTACCAGAAGTGTCATAAACGAAGATCTTTCTTGAACTGATTCTCGAATCGCTAACAAAGAGGAAAGTTGAGCTCGAAGGCAATACAATAGTCAAGACGCTACAAGATAAACTGGCAGAAAAAAAGTATTTGCTTCTCCAGGATGATTTGTGGCGTGTTGACTCTACATCATGGCTTGAGTTCATTGACACCTTGAGAGGAATAAATACATCCAAAGGAAACCGCATTCTCGTGACTACTCGTATGAAGAAGGTGGCATCCACAGTAGCAGTAGATCTTCATATGTTGGGAAGATTGACAAAAGATCATTGTTGGTCCATTTTTAATCAAAGAGCATTTGTTGATGGGGAAGTTCCAGAGGAAGTAGTGAGCATGAAGAACCGGATTTGTTGAAATGTGTCAAGGTCTACCATTGGCTGCAAGTGTATTGGGAGGCCTCTTACGCAACAAGTAAAAACATGAATGGCAGGCAATTCTTGACGACAACCCCCTTGTTGCAGGTGAATATGATAACGGGGAAAATAGCTTAAAGAAAATCCTAAAACTCAGCTATGATTAGCTACCATCTCCACATCTGAAAAAGTGTTTTGCTTACTTTTCCATTTTTCCAAAAGATTTTGTGTTTGAATAGGACCAACTAATCCAATTCTGGATGGCGGAAGGTTTTCTCCGTCCATGTCAAGAGACCATTGTGATGGAAGACGTTTGGAAAATTCCTTGCTGCAATTATATATAACATATGTTTGGAAGACCACTATGATGGAAGACGTTTTCTCCGTCCAATTCTGGATGGCAGAATATCTTTTCAACTTGTATTGCAAAATTCCTTGCTGCAAGATATTAAGCTAGATGAGCACAAGAATATAACACACTGTAAGATGCACGATCTTGTGCATGATTTGGCTGGAGATATCTTAAAATCTAAACTATTTTATCCGAAGAGCGTTAGAGGAGAAAAACTTTCTCAAGTTCGATACTTTGGATGGGACTCACCAAGGGATCAAATAGAAAAGATAAATGAGCCAGAACGTGTGTGCACACTGTTCTGGAGAAGCAATTATGTATCTGAAGCTATGCTATTGAGCTTTAAGTTCTTGAGAGTTTTAAATTTGTCCTGTTCAGGAATCAAGGTGTTGTCAGCCAAAATTGGCAAGCTAATATCTTGAGATATCTTGATCTCTCCGACACCATGATTGAAGTCTTTCCCAAATCCATTTGCAAGCTCTACAATTTGCAAACATGTAGAATCAATAGCTGTTTTTCACTCAGGAAGCTTCCAGAAGAAATGGATAATATGATAAGTTTGCGACACATATATTGCAACTATCATTACAAATCAAAGATTTATTTAGGGATCAAGGTTTATTTATCAGTTTCACGTGCCACTTAATATGGGGCAATTGACAAGTCTTCAGACGCTACTGTTTTTCTATGTAGGTTTAGGAAATGTTGTCAAATAGAAGAATTTGGTCGTTTGAAAAACCTTAGATGTGAATTGACAATCAAACGTCTCCAATTAGTCGTAAATAAAGAAGAGGCTCGAACAACATATTTACAGAAGAAACCAAATATCTACAAGCTGGCATATTTATGGTCCCATGATGAATCGGAAGGCTGTGAGATCAATGATGAGCATGTATTAGATGGTCTTCAACCGCATCCAAACTTCACTAAATTTCCTTCATGGTTCACTAAAGGATTGTTACCAAATTTGGTGATGTTGAAATTAAGTGGTTGCAAGAGCTGCAAACATATTCCATCGCTTGGCCAAATGAAGTTCCTTCGGCATCTTGAGCTGCTAGGAGTCCTTGTATTGTAATCCATCGACCGACATTTTATGGTGTTAATGTTAATGATAATGGATCAAGAAGCAACAATCGCAATATGTGTTGGAAGTGTTCTTTTGTTTAGGAATCATTTATTTAATGTTTGTTGGCCTTTTTATTTTGTTGAAATGTTCAACTCCTAATTATTAGGAAGTGGGCAGATTTTAGTGAGTTAGTAGCGTCTGTTAGGAGTCCTAGTAGTCGTGGGTTTGTGGGTTTTATGCGTAACAGAAAAATCTTTGTAAAAGTATATATATTGACTTATCTTGATTGCTATTGAAGATAAGAGAGTTGCGTAGTAATAAATTTGTCTTTTGTTGCTTATTTCAATCTGCTTTCTTCATCGTTCTATTTGTTATTTTCTATCAGTGGTATCAAGAGCCAGGTGTAATCCAAAAAAAAAAAAACACATGTGAGGGAAAGTTTACCGAGAAATTCATTATTCATCTATGGCTTCAGAGAGCAACTTTGTGCAAGAAGCCATCCCTCGTTTTGATGGTCACTATGACCATTGGAGTATTCTGATGGAAAAACTTTTTACAGTCAAAGGAGTATAGGCCAATTGTTGAGGATGGAATCAGCGCTCCAGCGAAAGGCGAAGCTTTGACAAATGCTCAAAAGACAGAGTTTGAAGGAAGAAAGCTGAAAGATTTGAAGGCCAAAAATTACCTCTTTTAGGCTATTGAACACCCTATCTTGGAAACTATTCTTTGCAAAGAAACTTCCAAAGATATATGGGACGCCATGAAAAAGAAGTATCAAGGTACTATAAGAGTGAAGTGAGCAAAACTTCAAGCCTTGAGGAGGGACTTCGAAACTTTGCAGATGAAGGAGGGTGAAACTGTCACTAGCTATTGCTCTAGAACCATGGAGATAAGCGACAAGACGCGATTTCATGGAGGGAAAATGAACGATGTCACAATTGTTGAAAAGATATTGCGTTCCCTGTCACCGACCGAATATGATTATGTTGTATGCTCGATTGAGGAGTCAAAAAACATAGATGCCTTGTCACTTGACGAATTGCAAAGTGTTGGTACATGAGCAAAAGATGAACCGAAGTTCAACTTTTGAAGAGAAGGCCTTGAAGGCTTATACTTTTATTTCATCCCATTCTACAGGAAGGGGTAGAGGTAGAGGAAGAGGGAGAGGAGATCAAGAGAATAGGGATGGTGGCAACAAAGATTGCAACAGGAATTTTAGAGCCAATGATGATTGTGACAAAGGCAGAGGAAAAGATTTTGACAAATCTAAGGTAGAATGTTATCGCTGCCATAAATTTGGCCATTATCGTTTTGAATGCCGTACTAGGTTGCCTAGTGAGAAAGAAGAAAAGTCAAAATTTGTTAAGAACAATGAAGGAGAAACCCTGTTAATGGCAGTCCATGTTGAAAATGAGCCTGAGGAGCAAGCTATTTGGTATGTGGATACTGGTTGCAGTAACCACATGACTGGAAGTAAATCTTCTTTCTCTTCTTTAAATGAAAGTTTTTATTTGACGGTTGGATTTGGTGATCTCTCCACTGTGAATGTAATGGTGAAGGGCAATATCAATTTTAGAATCAATAATGGGTGTGTGGAAACAATATCTAATGTGTTTTATGTTCCTGCTTTAAAAAAAAAATTATTGAGTGTTGGTCAATTGTTAGAAAAAGGATATGTCATCACCGTTAGGAACGATTCTTGTGAGATTTATGATCCTTCCGAAGGAGTTATCGCTATTGTGAAAATGAGCAGGTTGTTCCCTTTGAAGATTGAAAATGTTCAATCTTGTTTTATGGCGGAAGTGAAAGACCCTTCATGGTTGTGACATTTTCGATATGGTCATCTAAATTTTGGTGGTTTGAATATCCTTCAGAAGAAAAATATGGTGACGGGCCTTCCTAAAATTGTTGTTCCTTCTCAAATCTGTGAAGAATGTGTTGTTGGCAAACAACACCAGTCTCAATTTACGAAAGGCAAGTCATGGAAAGCAAAAGAGATGCTGGAATTGGTTCAATCAGACATTTGTGGGCCAATAACACCATTCTCTTAAGAAGGAAAAAAGGTATTTTATTACCTTTATTAATGATTATTCACGAAAGACATGGGTATATTTTTTATAGGAAAAATCAAAGGCTTTTAATGTATTTAAAAATTTCAAAGCTCATGTGGAGAATGAGACAAGGAAGACCATAAAAAGCCTCCGAACAGATCGTGGAGGTGAATATTGCTCTAAGGCATTTGAAGAATTTTGTAAGTATTGTGGCATTCGAAAAGAGCTCACAACAACATATTCACCTCAACAAAATGGTGTATCAGAGAGAAAGAACAAAACCATTCTTGACATGGTTCGAAACTTGCTCGCTCGAGGAAGAGTTCCAAAGGCATTTTGTCCAGACGTAGTAAATTGAAGCATCCACATCTTGAATAGAAGTCCTACTTTTGCTCTTCGAGATGTGACACCCAAGTAGGCCTGGAGTAGAAGGAGACTGATTGTAGATCACTTCAAAATTTGTGGATGCATTTCCTATGCACAGGTCCCAGATGTAAAGAGAAAGAAACTTGACGATAATGACGTTAAGTGTGTCTTTCTTGGTCTTAGCGAAACGTCCAAGGCGTACAAGCTATTTAATCCTTTGACAAAAAGGATAGTGTAACACCCCAGATTCAGAAAGGATAAAGATTTCATTTTTTTCCAGAAGTTGCAGGTGCCCCTACGGAGGCCACCTACGGAGCGTGGGTTGACCCACGGACCGTAGGTGGGGTCCATGGTTGGCCACTTGCACCGTGCCCAGAAAATTGCAGAAAAGGCACGACCCACGAACCGTAGGTCAGACAATGGGCCGTGGTCCAGGTCCGTGGATCGTGACCCTCAGCTCAGCCCTCTGAAGCAAAATGACGCCTTACTAGGACGGACCGTCAGTCAATTAACGGTCCGTCGGTTTGGGGTCATTTTGGTCTTTTCCATATGCGTTGAGCACCTAAACTACGTCGTTTAAACCCTAAACTACGTAGTTTTGGTTAGTTTAATCCTAGTAACTTAATCAGAACTTACCCTAAGCGATTCATTCACCAAAATTCGCCAAAACTATAGTAAAAGGAGAAGAAACAGTCGATCAAGCCCTTTCCAAGAACGCAACAAGTATTCTCCAGTTCCAGCTCTGAAATCGAAAGATTTCTTCGTGGAATTCGTCACCAGGTATGTGGGATTTCACTAGTGGGTTCCTTTCACCCATTAGGTCCCTAGAATTTAGTTAGAATCTTGATTCTTATATCTTGTTTAGACCTAGGGTTTCCAAAACCTTAGATATTGGCTGTGATTTAGCTATTAGAGTATTCCAAATCAGATTATCATGTTTTCATGGAATTGTTGCTTAGTACCTTGCGTGAAACTCAGAACCCTAGTTGTGTAGATTCGTTTAGTTCATGAACTACACTATCTAGGGTAGATAAACAGATATACATGCCTCAGTTTTCAAATGTTTCATTATCAGTACTTAATGTTGCATTTTTAGTTAGCATGTCAGAACAGTGAGCTATCCAGTATATTTCAGTTATGATGTATTGTACACATTTCCAGTTGGGAGTAGGCTTAACACCGAGTAGACAGGATCAGTCACCCTCATAGTCCCAGAACTACGTGCCACCGTAGGTTTATAAGTCCCCTCTGTGGGCATCAGTTTTAGTGATCACGCCAGCATGTCGCTATACATGTGGTAAGGTATATTGGGTCCTCTTGATGGGGATTATACATCGGACTCCACGTTTAGCTCACGTGGTTTTATGTCGATTAATTGTAGCTCCCATAGTCAGATTCTAGTGCATTGACCAGGTTTTCAGATATACTTCAGTATTCAGTCTCAGCATGTTATGTACTTGGTCATTGCATTCAGTTTGGTTTATATTCAATATATTTCAGCATCATTGTCATGTTCAAATTATATCATTGCTCAGTATGCTTTGTTCAGTTATATGTTTGTTCAGCTTTATCCTATCCTGCATGCTCAGTACCTTTCAAGTACTGATGCATACTCTGCGCTACATCTTTTCGTGATGTAGGTTCAGGTCCTCAGCATTCAAATCACGTGTAGATCGGTTCCCGATCCGTATTCAACATTATTAGTGGTGAGTCCTCATACTTCGAGGACAATAAACATGTTTTCTATTCCAGTCTTTCATTTTTGTTTCAGTTTTACTAGAGTTAGTTGTCACGCCCCGAGCTTACACCCTGGACGTGGCCGGCACTCGAATACCATTGCTGGCCCCCAAGCGAACCCTTGGCCTAGCTTTCTTAACTCAGCGGAAACTAACTCAACAGAATAACTCCATGCAATGCAAGGACATAAAACAACTTAACTGATAAAAATCTGGCCAAAAAGGCAACTCGAGTCCCACAATAAAATATTTACATATATATATAGATGAGAGACTCAAAACTAACCAACTGACTGACTGTCTATGAAGCCTCTATAATACTGAGATGGATGTTGGGACAAACCCCGCAACATCCTAATAAAACAAAACTTAAGAACACAAAATAACCGAGTCCTCCGGAAACAAGGAAGCTCACCACTGACTCTGGAGTGCTCAGCTGGATCAACGGCGTGCTGGAGGCTGATCCCGGGTACCTGTGTCTGCATCATAATAAGATGCAGGCTAACTGGCGTCAGTACATGGAATGTACGAGTATGCGAGCTGGAAAGCTAAACCACAACTTAAGCTTGAAAAGAGTGCAAGAGAGCACTTACCTTGGCTCTATTCGACTCATGAATAACTAAACTCAATATGTAAAGCAATAAGACACATGCAATAAATAAAACTTGTAAAACAGTGTAAACAACTTAGCTCGTTAATGATAAAACAATAACAAAACTCAACTTTACTTATATAAAAGTAATATAACTTTAGTGGGAGATTCTTTAATCGACAACCACCACTATGAGCCCTAGTGGTGATACAACGTTTTACCTCACGTTGCCCAATGACCATCCTATACCTTGCTATGATATAGGACCTTACTTTACTTAGTGGATCCACTAGCTTAATCTTACATGGTCATCTAAAAAGAATGACCTGTCAAGTCCCATGTTGGCGCATGGTTCTTCTGGAGAGTTGAGTTAATATGAACTCGTGTCCCCAATTCGGTGCTCAATACTACTCCCAAAAATACTTTGGCTCATAAGTGTCTTTAAACACATCTTACTTTAGTTGAGGTAATTACTCAAAACTTATCCCAAAGGCTCTTTTGGAAAACATGGTTCCCCTCTNAAACAGTGTAAACAACTTAGCTCGTTAATGATAAAACAATAACAAAACTCAACTTTACTTATATAAAAGTAATATAACTTTAGTGGGAGATTCTTTAATCGACAACCACCACTATGAGCCCTAGTGGTGATACAATGTTTTACCTCACGTTGCCCAATGACCATCCTATACCTTGTTGTGATATAGGACCTTACTTTACTTAGTGGATCACTAGCTTAATCTTACATGGTCATCTAAAAAGAATGACCTGTCAAGTCCCATGTTAGCGCATAGTTCTTCTGGAGAGTTGAGTTAATATGAACTCGTGTCCCCAATTCGGTGCTCAATACTACTCCCAAAAATACTTTGGCTCATAAGTGTCTTTAAACACATCTTACTTTAGTTGAGGTAATTACTCAAAACTTATCCCAAAGGCTCTTTTGGAAAACATGGTTTCCCTCTTACTCAAATGTAAAAAAAAACATTTATAAACTTCTTTGGGAATACTTAGATCCCTAACAGCTTTTGAGAAATGAACTCAACTTTGAACTCTTGACTTAACTTGAAACTCGATACTCTTTACTTGACTTGAAACTTGAGACTCTTTACTTAGCTTGAAACTCTATACTCTTTGCTTGACTTGAAACTTGAACCTTAAAACGAAGTTAAAACGTTCAATAAAGACTCTTGAAAACCTTTAAAGACTTGCTTTGACTTACTTCTTTAACTACTAGACTTGACCCTTAACTTCACTTGACTTTGATCCAAACTCGCCTTGAATTGGATTATGGATTCAAGGTATATAATCACACGTTTATGGGTGAGTTCTTGACGTTTAGAAGTACTTTGGAGTGTTGGAAACAACAAGGAAACATAGGTACAATACCAAGGAACATCCACGAGAAAGTGGGGAATGAAAGGGGAAACTTGGCGTCCTTGGAGCTCTGCAAGGCACGGAGCACCAGCCCTCGAAGCTCAAAAGGGGCCTGCTGGCGCTCTGCTAGGCGTGCCGCCTCAAAGTCTGGACTTCAGAGTCCCTTTTGGGGCGCGCTGGCAGGCGTGACGCGCCAGCCCCTTCCCCAGAAAATCTGACTTTTCTCCCTCTTTTTCCCAACTCTAAACCACCCTAACTTCAAAAGTTTCAACCCCAAACACTAAGGGTCATAAAATCCCTCAACATACAAGAGATTCAACTCAAAAACACAACCAAATCATGTCCCAAATCAACAAGGAACTTCAACAACACAATCAACAACATCAACAACACAACCAACAATTTCAACAACACAACCAACCTTTTCTCACAAATAAAACGAGTTTGGCGTGTGGGGGAAAGAACCAACCCAACACTATGAACTCACATACCTAGTAGGGATCACCCCCGACGATATCCACGACGATTTTTGACGAAACCTTGCTTGATCTTCTCTTTCTCCTCTTCTTCTCCTCTTCTCTCAAAAGCCCTAACTCTCACTCTCACTCTTTTAAAATGGGACAAACTGATATAAAAATCAGGCTAACACAACAATATAACCAAAAGAATTGGTTAGGGAAAAGACCAAAATACCCTTAAAATTTTCGGACGGATTTTCCCTGCCAACAGCCCAACTTCCAAAGGGCATAACTCCCTCATACGAACTCGGAATTGAGAAAACTCGGTGGCGTTGGAAAGATCATTCCACAAGATTCGCAAAAATAACTGGAACTACTCCTAACTCATCCTGAGCTAGGAGTTATGACTGCTAAAAGTTGGCCAAAAACTCACTTTTTCCCACACTTAACCAAAATTTCCAGATTTTTAATTCCTTCCAAAAATGACTATTTCCAATTCTAAGCCTCTTAATAGTTATTTCAAATTGTCGGATGTTACATTAGCTGGGGGGCATGTCCCAGCATTTCTAGTCAGTTAGAGGCTTATTTCAAACAGACATACACAGATTCAGCTTTAGTATTTTGAGTTATAGTCCACTTTTATTAACTCTTATCCAGTATTTATATTCAGACTAGTATTGGGTATTCCCCACCTTTTCAGTTTATCTCATGTTTTAGCTTCCACACAGTATCTTTTACTTTCAGAAAAATGTTTTTATGCTTATGATATAACAGCTCAGGGTTAGCTTGGGGTCACTCGTGATCCTAGGTCCCGTGTTTATGTCAAGGGGGTAGCCTCGGGGAGTGACAGATAGTGACTAGTAGAGATGTTTTTTATGAAGACAATACTTGGAAATGGGATGAAGAGTTGTCTAGTCAAGTTCTATGCGATGATGAATCTAAAGATGTAGCTCCAAGGTTTGAAATTCCAGCAACTGTTGCTCCAAATGTTGAGGATTTGCCACTTACAGAAGAACCTATCAAAATAGAGAAAGTTGTTCCTTGTGTCCGAAGAAGACCTACATGGATGCAAGACTACCAGGTAACCGGTGTTAATATCAATGATGAGACAAGTGCTCATTTTGCATTGTTTGCATATTGTGACCCAATAAATTTTGAAAGTGATATCCAAGAAACAAAATGTAAGGAGGCAATGGATGCTGAAATTTCGGCAATTGAAAAAAATGACACTTGGGAGCTTACTGATCTACCAAAAAGGCAAAGAACAGTTGGAGTTAAATGGGTTTATTAAACCAATATCAATGAGAATGGTGAAGTTGACAAGTATAAGGCGCGCTTGGTGGCCAAAGTATATAAGCAAGAGTATGGTGTGGATTACAAAGAGGTGTTTGATCCACTAGTCAGACTTGACACCATCAGGTTGGTGGTGGCACTGGCAGCCCATAACAACTGGCCAATTTATCAATTGGACGTGAAATCAGCCTTCTTACATGGAGATTGCAAGAGGAGGTATATGTTGATCAACCCCCTGGTTACATTAAGTATGGCAGCGAACATAAAGTTTGCAGATTGAGAAAAGCATTATATGGGCTAAGACAAGCTCCACGAGCTTGGTATAGTCGCATTGATGTTTATTTTAATATGGCAGGTTTTAAAAAAATGTCCTTATGAGCATACATTTTATACTAAAACTGAAGACTGAAAGCTTGTCATTGTATGCTTATATGTAGATAATTTAATCTATACTGGGAATGATCATGTATTGCTTAATAATTTTAAGCGATTGATGATGATCGAGTTTGATATGTCGGATCTTGGCATGATGCATTACTTTCTGGGAATTGAAGTGAAGCAGTCCTCTGGTGGAATTTTTATTTCACAAAAGAAATATGTCTAGGAAATTTAATGAGATTTGGAATGACAAATTGCAATTCTGTCACCACACCAGTAGAGACGGGGATGAAGCTTGAAAAAAATCCTACAGGAACAAGGATTGACAACACTTTCTACAAGCACATTGTGGGACGTTTGATGTATTTGACAAGGATTAGACCTGATATAATGTACTCTGTAAGTCTAATAAGCAAGTACATGGAAAATCCAAGACAGGCTCACTTGCTGGCTACTAAAAAAATTCTCAGGTATTTACAAGGTACTAATGATCTTGGCATTTTGTACAGAAAAGGAGGAAAATCATATTTAATTGGCTTCACAGATAGTGACTTTGCTGGAGATAACGATGATAGGAAAAGCATGCCTGCTTATGTTTTTATGTTTATTTCATGGTACAACCAATTGTTACGTTGTCAACTACAGAAGCGGAATTTGTGGAAGCAACTGTGTGCGTCACTCAAGCAATCTGGTTGAAGAATATTCTAGTTGAACTATGTCTTCTTCCGCAAAAGGCAACTCTAATTTACTGTGATAATGGTTCAGTGATTAAGCTTTCCAAAATCCAGTTTTTCACGGGAGGAGAAACACATTGATGTGAAATTTCATTTCCTGAGAGATCTCACAAGGGATAAGATCATTGATGTTGTCTACTGCAAAAGTGAAGACCAAACTGCTGATATTTTAACCAAGCCTCTCAATCATGCAGCAGTAGTGAAGCTGAGAAAGCTACTGGGAGTTTGCACTTTGAAGCATATTGTCTCTTGTGAAGAGAATTAAACTGATGTCTGTGACTTATCAGTTTTAAGGGAGGCATTGTTGGAAGTGTTCTTTTGTTTAGGAATCATTTATGCAGATTTTTAGTGAGTTAGTCACGTCTGTTAGGAGTCCTAGTGGTCGTGGGTTTGTGGGATTTATGTGTAACAGAAAACTCTTTGTAAAAGTCTATATATTGACTTATCTTGATTGCTATTGAAGATAAGAGAGTTGTGCAGTAATAAATTTGTCTTTTGTTGCTTATTTCAATATGCTTTCTTCATCGTTCTATTTGTTAATTTCTATCAATATCCAACTGTTCCCATCATTGAAAGAACTAGTGTTCAGGAATATGCATAACCTTGTTGAGTGGAAGGGAGATGAAGTTGGAGTAAGAATGTTTTCTGGGCTTGAGAAGTTGAGGATTACAAAGTGTCCACTGTTAAAAAGTACTCCAATTCAATTTGAAATCCTCCGTGAACTAAGCATTGAAAGAGTTGACAGTGAAATACCATTGTTTAACTTGTGTAACAACTTGACATCTCTCGTAAAGCTTATTGTGTATGATGTGAAAGAGCTCACTTGTCTTCCTGATGAGATGCTATGCAATAACGTTTCTCTTCAACACTTATTGGTCTCACTCTGCAAAGAGTTTCGTGAATTGCCCCAAAGCTTGTACAATCTCCATTCTTTTAAGATCTTACAAATATCCTTCTGCCCCAATTTCAGTTCTTTTCCTGTTCCCAATGGAGAGAGTTATTTGACTTCCCTCCAATGTCTTCGGTTACTTTCTTGTGATGTATTGACCAGTTTACCAAGTGGAATGCTAGAGCATTGTCAGTCTCTACAGGTTTTGAAGGTCAGTTGTTTTAACAACTTAGTTTCCTTGCCTTTACATGTGTGGGAAATGCCTTCAGTTTCATATTTGGGTTTATCATAATGACCCAAATTTACTAGTGTACCCGCAGGGAGCCTTCACAGTCTCACTGTGTTATGGGAATTGGAAATTGGTCCTTTCTCAGAGATGGTGGATTTTGAGGCGTTCCAATTAATTTTTAATGATATTCAGCAGTTGTTGTCCCTTCGTACATTGGAGGTGTGGGGACACTTGCACTGCGATTCTCTGCCCTATCATCTTATGCAACTTTCTGACCGAACAGAGATCGAAATAGATGGATTCGGAATCGAGGCTCTTCCTCATAGATTCGGCAGTCTTACTTCTCTTGAAAGATTAACGCTAGTGAGGTGCAAACAGCTACAACATCTGGACTTCTCAGATGCCAGCCCCAAATTACGGTATTCGGAGATCTGTGACTGCCCATTGTTAAAAGCTCTGTCGGATGGGCTCGGCAACCTTGTTTTATTAGAACAGTTAAGATTGTGGAACTGCGAAAAACTAGAGAATCTGCCATCTAGAGATGCCATGTGACGCCTCACTAAATTACGGAACCTGCAAATTGGTGGATACCCACAGTTAGAAGAATGTTGCATCAATCGGAGTGACCCAAACTCCCAGTGGTCCAACATTTCCCATATTCCAAAAATTGAAATAGGCGGGAGCAATATTCCGGACAGACCCTGTAAGTCTCGGTTTCTCTTTCACTATCTGAATCAATTTTTTAAATATTGTTTTCCATGAATTCCAGAAAAGAAGTTCTGTATGTAATTTAATAGTTTTTTCATGCAATTTTTTTGACATTAAAAAATACAAAATTATCAATCAATTGCATTTGTACTATGCTTTCAACATTCTGCTTATCCTTCAACTGAATTATTGTTCTTCTAATTCTTCAAGTGTGGTATCTCTTGATATGATTTAATCATGAAATTTATGTTTTTTTTTGTATAGATGACTAGTTCCAAGCAGAGGCGTAAGCAGGAGGGGGTCACCGGGTTCACGTAAATCCATGCTCCCCTCCCGAAATCATATATAGTAGCATTATATTTTTAAATTTTTTGTTAAATAAAAATGTGTGAACCCACACTCGAAGTATCATATAATGCGATGATGATTGGGTGAACCTCTCAGTGAGGTTAGAAATTTGACTTTTATATCTATCTTGTTTTATTTTTCTTTCTAAAATTGGGTAACACATCCCTAAGTGGTTATTGATAGTACTTTTGGCGTTTTAATTAATTAAATATTTCAATTTTGGACCTATAATTTTAAAAATTTAACTGTTTTCAATGATAAAAACCTAAATGTCAAACCAATTAGATCCACATTTTCATAATAGTGCACTCATCATCCTGCAATCATGGATACGCTTCTGGTTCCAAGGTCATGCTAGAACGTCGATATGGTCAATCAAGCCAAATCCCATGAGCAACAGGCAATCACGTCAGGTAAATTTCATTTTAGTATCAAGCCAAATCCCATGATATGATTTAATCATGGAATTTATGTTTTTTGCGTTCCTTTTTTCTCATGATACAATTTTACTGTTTAACGAGGTTTGTTATGTTTCACAGAGGAACCAACACATTTATTTTGTATGAAGAATAAAATCTTCAGTTGTAGACTCATTACGGGACATTTTCATGAGTATTTGGCTACTGACAACCATTTTCAAGAGCTGAAGTCTACATATGTAACATAAAAAAAAAATTATATTTCTTAAATTTATCAAGTGATTTCCTATAATAGCTAGGACCCTCACTATTTCTCAAGGATCTTTTTTATTTTACTTTTTTATAATTTTCCTAATTGCATCAATTAACTATCCATGAAATTGTGTAACTGTTTAGAGTGTAAGCTGTTAGGAAGAGATACATTATAAGCTCGGTTGGTTTGGTGTTTCTTTCTGTATAATTCTTCTTTCCTTTTTCCTTTTGCGACAACTTCAGTCCATATAATTCGGTGTTTTACATTGATGAGAGGGGTGGCAAATTAGCCCTTGAGAAGGACATGAATGAACTGACGATTCGCGGGGTATCCGTCCATTATCTTAAAAAAGCATTCAATTACATTTATCATTAAAATAAATTTAATATGACAAAGTAAATTATTTTTTATATCATATAATAATAGACCCCATAAATAAATAAAATTCTAAAATCTATTTATAAGAAGGAGAAGAAGCATAATTACATGACATAAAAACAAATAGATTCTATAATTTTATTTATTTGTGGGATCTATTATTTTATAATATAAAAAAATATTATTTTTTTCAATTAGAACATCTTAGATTATTTTTTTTATTACAAGACGGTGTCCCATTAAAAGGAATCAATACGCAACACTTCTTTCAATAAACAATATCACTAAATTTACAGCAGAGAGGAAATAGTGAGCTTTAAGCTAGTTCTTTTTTGGAAACAAAAACCTCCGGTGACAAGAGGAAGATGCAATCACCAAAATACAAAAAAACAAAAAAAAAATTAAAAAGAAAACATTAAATCACCTCTAAACTTGACAACAAAATTTACTTTGACACTTTAACTACACATATTTTAATATCCCCTTAACTACTTTCAAGTGAATTCAATCTCACCCCAATACTACAATATCAGTCTCACAATGGCATGTGTATTCTACATATGTCATGCTATTGAGACATCAGTGCCACATCATTGACATGTCTGTTCCATGTTGAAAATTATTTAAATTTTGAGTTTTTTCATTATTATTTTTTGTTGTTACTTTTTATATATTCAAAATTTAGAAAGGTAAACAATAGAAAAAAATAAGGATTAATCCAAGATTATAAAAATTAAAAAATCTCAAAAAAAAAAATAAACTCCACATATCCAAGACTAAATAAAATTCAATTTTTAAGACATATTATCAAAATAAAATAAACAATAACAATTGAAAAATTAATTTGAGATGAAGAAATCATACATTTTTTATTTTGAAAAAATCTTCAAGTTCATCACAATCAACATACACTTCCATAAGTAGGATATTGAAGTAAGAATAAGTTGTTGGCTTTATGATTTTTTCCTTGTTCATCACATCTAAGAATAAGCAAGAATAATTTGAAATGAAGAAAATGGGGGGAGGGTTCAAAGAAGAAGAAGTGGGCAAGGCAGGTGTTGGTCGGGGGTGACAGAGTTTAAAAAAGGAGAAAGAGTGGTGCGGGTGGGGGTTCGAAGAACAAGAAATAGAGTGGAGGTGGAGGGTTTCAAAGAAGGAGAAAGAAGGTGAAGGATTCGTCGAAAAGAAGAAGGGAATGGTGCATATGGTGATTGAGGGCTGCGGCCGGGGGCGATGGGGTGTGAGGAAGAAGAAGGGGTGAGGCCGTTGGTGGATAAAGATGGTGGGGAGTGGGGTGGTGGGGTGGGGCTAAAAAGAAAAGGAAGGGCCCAATTATTTTTTCTCTTTAATTTTTTTTACTTTTTACGCACTTTTATATTTTTTATTTGTCATGTCAGCTGTTTGGGTGAATTTTAATTTACTTGAAATGAAATTTGGAAGGTCAATAATTATTTGTAAAGTTAAAGTGCTAAAGTAAATTTAGCGGATAACTAATTTTGTTTATAGCCCAATGGAAGCATAATTTATTTTAATTTATCATGTTAAATTTATTTTAATGACAAATGTAGTTGGATAATTTCTTAATATAAAAATTTTAAGAACTTGTTTGGCATTGCTGCTCAGAATTGTTTTTTTCTAGAAATACTTTTTAAAAATGGAAAAAGGTTAAAAATGTCCTCAACGTATAGAAAATGGCTCAAAAATGTTCTTCATCCATCGATTGAATCAAAAATGTCTTTAAGGTTATTTTTAGGATTAAAAATGTCTTTCCTTTAATAGAACTATGACATGACATGGACAAATGTTAAATTAAAGGGAAAAGGGTCAAAAATAACTCCAACTTTAGTTTATTAGTTGAATATATCCCTATCGTTAAAACAAAGTTATTTATACCCTCGTCGTTATCAATTTCACCATTTATATCGCTCAATTGACGGAGAAACCCAAATTGACTCAACTTAACCCGAATTTTAAGAAAAAACCCGTTCCCCATTTTAACCCAATGCCCCAACCCCTCTATCTTTTAAACCATTTTATTGCTTCTGTTCCGGTCAACACTAATCTAATTCCCTATCCAGAAACCAATCTCCCACAAATCAAACACTAAAATCATTAACTCCCATTTCCACAATGCAAGCCCAAGTATACTCATCCCCTTAAATTTTCTAATAGTTAGACTACAAAAAAATGCCGCAATTATCAAAATCAAACTCACCATCTGAAGAACAGAGAATAAATTAAACTTCATTGTTGCATCATTAGAGAAATCGTAATTGGAATCTCTATACACCTTATTCTGTATACTCTCATTTGTACTGCATTGTTACTCAACTGGGTTTTCGAAGAAGATGAAGAAGAAGAGTGCTCTGTTTCCCTATGGACTTTTGGGTTTCTCTGATATTCGCTTTGACGACTATTTCTTTACCATTAGTTGTATCCATACGTGAAGAACCCATTGTAGAAACACTGGTATTGGGGTTTCTTTCAATAAATTTTGACGTTCTTCTATTGGGTGTGAAGGAGAGTTAGCACGATGAAGATGATGAACTGGAGATAGAGATTTGAAAGACCTCAACTTTTCCATTAAAACAGGGGGAAAAAAGAAAAGGGTCAGTACAAAATTGAGTCGAAAACAAATGAATATTTTAATACGGCAATGGTGGTGAGATTAACAAAACGACAAAGAGATTAACACACTTGAATATTTTTTGTGTATGAATAAAAAAGTGAGCTTTCTGGTAGAGACAAGAGAGCAAAAAGTTGGCAACTTTGAAAATTGGAATGAAACGGAAAGGTAATGGAGCTTGTGGTCCATTAATGGAGGAATCAGACCGGTGAATCGAGACGTACAGTTGCGTGAGTAAAAGGGGAATAGGTTATACGGGTTAAAAGATAGACGGGTCGGGGCATTGGGTTTAAATTGGGGAATGGATTTTTTTAAAATTTGAGTTAATTTGGGGTTTCGTCAATTGAGGGGTATAAATGGTGAAATTAATAACGGTGAGGGTATAAATAACTTTGTTTTAACGACAGGGGTATAGTCAACTAATAAACTAAAGTTAAGGGGTATTTTTGACCATTTTCCCTAAATTAAACAAGTGACTTTAAAGTATTGCTACACATGAGCCAACTCATAAAACCCACCCTTTTAATATAACCTGCTATTTTGAAGACATTGGCTTTAACCAAGAACTTTTGCGCCTTTCGGTCGCTATGGCAACGAGATAACCTTCCAATCGCTATGACACTTTTCAACTTCTATGGTACTGAAGTAGCGCCACATCCAGTCCTAACTTTTTTACTACTAAAAGTTTTTAATTTGATTCTTTTTAATTCAAAACAAGACAAGAGGGTGAAACCTCAGTACTATATATATATAGTAATGATGCTCTACATGCTTATGAATCCTTCTAAGAAGATCTGAGTCAAACTTCAAGAATATGGACATGAAGTGTCTTCAAAATTGTCAAGTATATTCATCATTTGTGTTGGGTGAGAAATTCATGTGTACCAATACTTTAAACCCACTTGTTTGATTTTAAAAACTCATTCATGCCATGTCATAATTCTGTTAAAGGAAGAACATGTTTAAGTACTTCTCAAAGAATTTAAAACTATCTTTTTCAAGCTTAAAATTAAAACAATTTGTAGATCAAATTCTAACAAATTTTACCAAAACATTAAGAAATGCTAATATTACTTTACTTCACTACTATTAATAAGGAATAACTATACAAAATAGATCTAATTGTGAAACTATTTATCCAAATTGGACCCAATCCAAACTATTTACTCTTAGGGTGTGTTTGGTACAAAGGAAAATAAATGTTTTCTTGGAAAACAAGTGAATTTCTAACTCATTTTCTCATGTTTGATTGTTCAGAAAATATCTTTTATTTTTGGCTTGAGACTAAAAAATACTCTTTAGGAAAATAATTTCTGATCCGAAAATTAACCCCGATAATTGATCTAGGACCCAACCCCGACACTCAAACTAGAACAAGACCCCGATGGCCGTTCTAAAATCCGACCCTCAGGTGGGCGTAATTAATGAAAATTTTAAATTTAAAATATTTCCCAAAAGTATTTTTTTCAAAAAAATATTGTTTTGATGGAAATGGCCTAGGTGGGGGTGGCGGGATAGGTGGGGTAATGGTACGGGTGGCATAAAAATGAAAAAAAAAATTAAATTTGAAATATTTCCAAAAATAATTTTCTTTTAAGAAAAAAAAAAATTGACGGGATGCCCTGGGGTGGGGGGCGGGAGCTTACAAAATGAAAAGAAAAAATTTAATTTGAAATATTTTCCAATTTTTTTTTTTTAAATTGACGGGGTTGACCTGGTGGGGGTGGCCTTGTTGGGGAGGGGTAGTGGGGGAAGTGGCGTAAAAATTAAAAAAAGTTCAATTTGAAATATTTTCTAAAAGGAATTTTTTTTGGTGGGGGGGGGGAGGGGGAGTAGGGAGTAGGGGTTGGGTGAGATAAAAAAAATCTTAAAATTTGAAACACTTTTTAAAAGTAATTTTTAATGTTTTTTTGTTTGTTTGTGGGGGTGGGGTTGGGTGGGGGGGGGGGCTTGTTTGGTGGTAGGGATAAAATTATATTTGAAATTTAAAAATTTTAATTTTTTTTTTGAATGGGAAGGGTCGGGTACGGGGTATGGATAGGGTAAAAAAAAATTAAATGATGAAGTAGAGTTTTAGAAAATATTTTCCTTGATTTTGGAAGGCAAGTCATTTTCCTTAAATTTGAGGAAAATGAGTTATTTTAAAAAACATTTTCCAAACATTTAAGTCAACCAAACATAGAAAAAATTGGAAAACATTTTCAAAACATTTAAGTCAACCAAACATGGGAAAATTGGAAACCTCCGTACCAAACACACCCTTAATGGACCCATGGCTCACACTATTTACCCACTTACCCCATTTTTCTTCTTTCTTATTTCACGCATGACGTCAACATCACTACTATGAATTAATCTTGTGTGATACTCTGTCATAATATTGATATCATATATGATTGAACTTAATCCTCTATGATACTCTGTCGGTATATTGATACCCTATCAATACCATATAGGATTGGACTTTTTTTAAAAAGAAATAATTAAGAGAAATTATTAAAGTCACAATCTTATTTATTAAAGTCTAAATTAGTAGAAAATATATTCTTTGTGATACTCCATCGGTAATTGACACCATATTGATATCATATAGGACTGAGTTTAGTCCTTTGTGACACTCCGTCGGTATATTGCTACCCTATCGATATTATATACGATTGAATTTTAAAAAAAAAATAATAAGAAACAATTAAGAGAAAATTATTAAAGTCACAATCTTATTTATTAAACTTTGAAGTAGTAGAAAATATATTTTCATATTTTTTGTTCTCGTTTTGCAAATGTAAAAAAAAATTGTATCTAAATTATGACTATTTTTAAAACTAATTTTAAATTAAAATATTGTAGAATTGAAACATACCTCAATGATACAACGACAATATTTAGATATACCGTAGTAGTATCATGGATTATTGAGTAATCTAATTGAAGGATTGAAATCTCAATGAAAACACTGTTCAATTACTCATTGTTACCACCAGAGTATATTATATACTTTGATAGTATCAAGGAGGAAGAAACAATCCTTCAATAAAGACAGTGATAAATTACTCTTTGATACCATTAGAGTAAGATCATATATATATTGTAATAGAGAGAAAAAAAGGATGGACGCTGACATCAGCATGATGCCATCTCATGAATTATATGTCATTTTAAAATAAAAGACAGTATAAGAGTAATGAAGTATTTAAGGATAAAGATTTTACCTTTTGGTGTATAAGTGTTCTTTTCCCTATTAATAAAGGACTAAAAGCATATAATTGTACGTCACATGCCTTTTATTCAAGTTATTTTTTGCAATATTCTCATTTTAATTTTTTTTTCAGTTCGTTATATATTTGAAAATTACGTAAAAAAATATATAAATTATAATAATTAGCAATTTGAAATATCAAAAAAATAAAATGAATTAATTCTCGAAATTCTATATGTGCCAAATAAATTAGATTATCGGTGCCACATAAAATGGGATATAGAAAATAACATGTATTATGTGAAAATGACGTCAAAAGTACACAAGTCTCAATAATTAATGACTTGAAATATTTACAAAACATATAAAAAAATTATTGACTCTTACATTTGTTCTCTTTTTGCAAATGTTAAAAAAAATTGTATCTAAATTATGACAATTTTTTAAATTGATTTTAAATTAAAATATTGTAGAATTGAACATACCTCAATGATACCATGACAACATTTAGATATACCGTAGTAGTATCATGGATGATTGAGTAATCTAATTGAAGGACTGAATCAAATCTCAATTAAAAACTGTTCAATTACTCATTGATACTACTAGAGGATATTATAGGTTGAACCCATTGGTAGCCTCCTAAGGTTGACATCAATTTTCACTTGGACACCTCAATTAGGCTTTGTTCATTTTGGACACTTCATGTTGAGTCCCGCTGTGTCATTTTGACACTTTTTGCTGACTTGACATATTGTGTGTGTTGCACCCATTTTGAGCGCGTGAGGTTTTTTTTTTTTGGATTTTTTAAAAATTGTTTTCCTCCTTCTTCACTTTTTAGCCCTACCACTTATTCCACCTTTCACCATGAAAAATCATGATAAAAAACCGTACAAAATATGAAAAAATAAAATAAAAAAACTATCAAACTAATTTTAAAAATGTTTATAAGAACAAATTTTTTAAAAATCATCACACTAATTCAAAAAGATTTTTAGAACTAAGACACATTTTTTTTCTTTCAAAAAAGTAGAAGAAAAATGTCATATATGATTTTCAAAATCAAATTCACAATAAATAAAAAGAAAAAAAAAACCTAAAATCTAACAAATTTTTTTAAATTTTTTTGGAAGAAGAACCAAAAAATGGATGTAGGGTTGGGGAGGCAAAAGGGACGTAAGGCAGATGGGGTAGGGGTGGGGTGGGATGGTAGAAAATAGGTAATTTTATTTATTTATTTTTGCTGAAAAATTAGTTGTTTTTAAATAATTTATTTTAAAATTATTATTTTTACACTCAAATGTCACATGTCAACTTTTAATTAGTCATCATGTCATGTCACTCCCAAGTGTATTACACACACTTTTGTAATTTTAGCTGATGGCTTAAGTCATCTACGGCCCCTTAAAGTTATCCGCATAATTTACTTAGACACATCAACTAGGACTAGTACCTATTGAACACTTCTACCCTCTCGAATTTGAACCATTTAGACACTTTATGCAAATGTGGCACAAAAAGTGTAATTCACGTCTTGGTAAGCGCGTGAAATCAATATTTTAACATTTTTTCTTTTCCTTTTCGATTTTTCTTTATATTTCTCTTTTTTTTAAAAAAAAAAAATAACAATCTTTTTCTTCTTCCTCTCTTTCAAAATCACACACCTACTCCAACCATTTCTTCAATACAATCCATCACCATTTTTTCCCCACAAATTTCCTTCTTTTTTTTAAAAAAAATCATCTTATCATTGCTTACTTCCGTTTTTTCTTTTTTTCCAGAAAAAAGATAGAGATCACCAATTCTTTGTCGGATAAAATGGAAATTATTATGTGCGTCTTCTTTGCTGGAAAAAATGGAGACCATCTATCTACTTTGTCGGAAAAAATGAAGATCATTATTCAAATATTTACTCTCTCCCTCTTCACCTCTCCCACACACACCCCTTCTTCCTCACAAATCGAACAAAAGAAAATGAAATCAAAATTTAAATAAAAAAACGGATCTTTTAAGAAAACACCATCAATTTAAATGAAAATAAGAAAAAAGGCATAAAGAGACATAAAAATGATAAATTCATTTATAATATATGTTAAAACCTCTAATTTTTCTAAATAGAGGTTAACAATGGTGGACCAGACAACTATTAGGGAAAGAGAAGAAATGGAGAGGTTTGAAGTGGGTGGGGGTGTATAATTTTTTATTTTTCTTTTAGTTTAAAGTATTTTCTTTTAGGATTTTGTTATATTCAAAATTCATTTTTATAATTATTTTAAATTAAAATACCATGTGTCTTCATTTGATTCGTCATTTGCCACATCATATGCATGTGTATTACATGCACATTCTCTTTAGACTAAGTACTAGAAAAATGTTCAATATGAACTTATTTTTTAAGATTGGAGTGTCTAATAGGAAACAAGGTTTGTTAAGGTGTCTAAGTGAATTATGCGGACAACTTTAAGGGACCACATATGACTTAAGTCTTTAGCTGATTGTCAAAATGGTGTCAAAATGACACAACAGACCCCTACTTGAGGTGTTTAAAATGGACAAAGTCTACTTGAGGTGTCTAAGTGAAAATTGGAACTAACTTTAGGGGGATGCCGATTGGTTAACAATTCTTCTATGAAGACATTAATCAATTACTTTTTGATACCATTGAGTAAGATCATATATTGTAATAGAGGAAAAAAAAAGGATGAATGTTGACATCAGCATGACGTCATCTCATGAATTATATGTCATTTTAAAATAAAAGACAGTATAAAAGTAATGAAATATTTAAGGATAAATATTTTACTTTTTCGTGTATAAGTGTTTTTTCCCCTATTAATAAAGGTCTAAAAGCATATAATTGTATGTCACATGCCTTTTATCCAAGTTATTTTTTGCAATATTCTCATTTTAATTTTTTTCAAGTTCGAAATATATTTGAAAATTACGTAAAAGAATATATAAATTATAATAATTAACAATTTGAAATATCAAAAAAATAAAATGGATTAATTCTCAAAATTCTATTTGTGTCAAATAAATTAGAATATCGATGCCACATAAAATGAGATATAGAAAATAACATGTATTATGTGAAAATGACGTCAAAAGTACATAAGTCTCAATAATTAATGACTTGAAATATTTACAAAACATATAAAAAAAATTATTGACTCTTAAAATTATAACTATGATACATAATTAGGAACAAATAGAGTAATGAATATTATTTAAAAATTATGTAAAGAATATTATAAATTAAAATAATTAATAATTTCAAATACAGATATATAAAAGAGTGTCACATGTAATATTAAGTCAAGAACCAAAGTTATGGTGGCAGCAGGCAACATGAATCACAAGACTCTGAGATGAATGATGAGTTGAAATTGCAGAAATTGTACAATTTGCAAATTTTTAGTAATGAAGTGCTTACAATTGATGGTATTCTGCAGCTGAGAATAATTGATTTCGGAATCCATGTTCTTCCTCATACTCTTGCCAATCTGGAATCTTAACATGTTATGCCCAAATTACACTGTCAATTCCAGTTGGATTAGGCTTGGGCAATTAGTTTTGGACCGGTATTGTTTTCCCCCTCTCAATTCTCTTCTTCTTCTTTCATTTTCTAACCCTAGCTACTCTCATGATTCTGCCATTAGTGCCTTAGAATTGCAATCTGAATTTCGCATTTGTGATTTCAGTCCGCACAGCTCTCCTTATCATATGGATATTGAGCAGAGATGAAGTTGCTTTTGATTTTACTAACCAATTGGAACAACAAGAGCCTTAATACTGAAGAGCCCAAAAATGAAAACTCAAAATGACGATTTTTGGAGCAAGTTTGACTAAATTTATAAGCTGATTTAATTAGACACTTTTATTTTGACAAAGAGTTTTATTATTTTATCTTTTTAACTTTTAATTTTACGTTGTTCGGGATGACTTAGTTGGTTTGGAAGGTGGTCGATTGATCACCCTCAATGCCTTCTGAGTTGAGGGGCTGGTCCAGTGCGGTTTACATTTCCTGTGTGGTGTGCAGACTATTACACAGTGAAGGTTTACCCGGTGCACACAAAGTGTTCACCCGAAGGATAGAGGCTGTGACAGAGATTATAACGACTGTGGGTTATCCTGGGGTTCCAAAAAAACAAAATTTAATTCTCCAAAATTCCATACCAAAACAAAACACCTTTAACTTTTTTTTAGGCCAAACACATATACAGCCCCTCTAACTTGTCCGCATTTTTCATTTTGGCACTTTATTTTAGTCTTGTTCCATTTTAACCCTTAAACTCCATTTTTTATGTACCATTTTAACACGAAATACTATTTTTATGATTTCTTTATTTTTATATATATTCTTCAATTGTAACTTCTTATTTTAAATTGACATGTGTTAGTTAATTTTAGTTAAAAAATTAAAAATTAACAAAAAAATAATTCTTTTTAAAAAATAATAATTTCTTTTTAAGAGTGTTATGTATTTTTGTGTGAAAAATAACCGACGAAATTGTGTTGGTTTTCTTTCTTTAAAATCACCGACAACCTAACAAAGTCAGTCGAGTTTTAACATTGTTTAGTAGTGTTATTAGCAATGAACAAGAGTCTTTTTTTAGTAGTGTTATTAACAAAGTCAGTCGAGTCTTTTTGAAGATGGGTTTTTTTATTCGTATTGATTTATATTAAAAATTAAAAATGAATATTTGCGTTAAATTTAGATAGACTAGATGATAAGGAAAAATAAATAAGTAGTGTTATTTAATTTAATTTAATGTTTAAGAAAGAAAATCAAAGAACTTTTGTCAATTTATTTTCATGCAAAAATGCAGAGAAATCTCAAAAAGTAATATTATTGTTTGAAAATTTTTATGTTCGTTCGCGAATGTTTAATTTTTTACGAAAATTAACAGGCACACGTCTATTTTTTAAAATAAGAAATTGCAATTGAAGAACATAAATAAAAACAAATCATAAAAATTCATATTAAGTGTTTAAATGGTACAGAAAAAATAGAGTTTAAGGGTTAAAATGAAACAAGGTTAAGTTGGAGTGCCAAAATGAAAGATGAAGGCAAGTTTGAGGGGTTCAGAGAACAAGACAGCAAGCGAGCGTACTTTTGTTCGCTTCTTCTCCACCAAGCACGGAAGTTTAAGGATAATTGTAGGTCGGTGGCTACCTAAGGAAACTCCGATTTGATCCGCCCCCCCGGCTGGGAGGCATCTACCTCATCCCGATCAGATTGTGGAACAAGAAGAGATCTATTAAGAGAAAGATTTATTCTAGAGAAAATCTTAACAGTTACATCCAATCACAAACTACACGAAAGTTGTCCCATTTTTATGGAGATTTACCCATCACAGAGATGCACAGAGGAAGAGAACGACCTTCATATATCCCTTTTCTACTCGATCCAGAAACAAGATCGGACGTTATCCCGATTCATCTCCATTTTTGTGTATGTGTGCCTTTATTTTATTTTTTCGGTAACTAAATCCCCTAACTTCTTGTTATCTACATATTGGTTAAATTTGTAAGTGTTCTAAAAAAATTAAGAGTATTTTAACTAAATAAATAGCTTATGATCACTTTTTACCAAACAAGTCAAGGGCTTATTGTCTGTTTTAGGACTTCTAATCATACACGTAATTGCTTTGTGTCATTGGATTCATGACTAGTATTCATTCTTTTTTTCACTATTGTATATGAATTTTAGTGGGTCCATAAACAACTAGCAAAAGAGGACTTGGAAAAAACATTAGGAAGACTTTGGTGCAGAGGAAGAAGAGGACTTTGTGAAGGAGCAAATGCAACAATGGCCGACCCTGTAATTGGTGCTACCATACAAGTTGTGCTTGAAAAGCTGCTTTCTCTCACTATTAAGGAACTCAGTAGCTCAAGGGACTGGAAGAAAGATCTCGAAATGCTGACAAAAAATATATCCTTAATCCAAGCTTTCACTCATGATGCCGAAAGACGACAAGTTGAGGATCAGGCTGTGGAACTATGGCTTAAGAGGCTTGAGAGAGCTGCTGAAAATGCTGAAAATGTGTTTGACGAATTCAGATATGAATTTATCAAAAGACAAGTGAAGATCAGAAACAAACCAATGAAAAAGGTTAATGGTTTCTTTTCTCATGCTGCTTTTAAGAGCGAAATGTCTCGAAAAATCAACAACATCAATGAATAATTGAGGGCTATCAATCAATCAGCCACATACCTCGGTCTCCAATCACTGATGGTTCCTTCTCGGAAAATACTACCAATTCGAGAAACAGATTCCGTAGTAGTTGCTTCTGATGTTGTTGGTAGAGACAAAGATGTTGCTGAAATAAAGGAGAAGATTTTGAACATGAGAGAGGATGTTGTTCTATGCACCATTCCCATAGTGGGTATGGGGGGTTTAGGGAAAACTACTCTGGCTAAAAGAATATTCAATGACGAACACATCAAGCAGCAGTTTGAAAAGAGAGTTTGGTTGTGCCTACCTGAAATGTTAGAAACTAAAAGCTTTCTTGAACTGATCCTCGAATCACTGACAAAGAAGAAAGTTGAGGTCCAAAGCAGAGATATAATAGTCCAGACGCTACAAGATGAATTGGGAGAAAAAAAGTATTTGCTTGTCCTGGATGATATGTGGCGTGTTAACTCTACATCATGGCATGAGTTCATGGACACGTTGAGAGAAATCAATACGTCCAGAGGAAACTGAATTCTCGTGACTACTCGTATTAAACAAGTGGCATCCACAATAGCAGTAGATCTTCATATGTTGAGAAGATTAGCTAGAGATCATTGTTGGTCCATTTTTAAACAAAGAGCGTTTGTTGATGGAGAAGTTCCAGAAGAAATACTGAGTGTGGAGAACAAGATTGTTGAAATGTGTCATGGTCTACCATTGGCTGCAAGTGTGTTGGGAGGCCTCATATGCAACAAGGATAAACATGAATGGCAGGCAATTCTTGATAGCAACCCCCTTGTTGCAGTTGAAGATGATAACGGGGAAAATAGCATAAAGAAAATCCTAAAACTCAGCTATGATTATCTACCATCTCCACAGCTGAAGAAATGTTTTAGTAACTTTGCGATGTTACCAAAAGATTTTGAGTTTGAGAAGGACCAACTAATCCAACTCTGGATGGCAGAAGGGTTTCTTCGTCCTTGTCAAGAGACCCCTGTGATGGAAGACGTCGGGAACAAGTTTTTTCAACTCTTATTGCAATATTCCTTGCTGCTAAATGTTGAGCTAGATGTGCACAACAATACAATATGTAAGATGCATGATCTTGTGCATGATTTGGCTGGAGATATTTTAAAGTCTAAGTTATTTGATCAAAAGAGTGTTGGAGCAGAAAATCTTTCTCAAGTTCGATACTTTGGATGGGACTCACCAAGTGATCAAATAGATAAGATAAATGAGCCAGGACGTTTGTGCACATTGTTCTGGAAAAGCAACATATCTGATGATATGCTATTGAGCTTTCAGTTCTTCAGAGTTTTACATTTGTCCGGATCAGGCATCGAGGGGTTGTTAGCCAAAATCAGCAAGCTAATATACTTGAGATATCTTGATCTCTCCAACACTGAGATCGAAGACTTACCCAACTCCATTTGCAAGCTCTACAATTTGCAAACTTTTAGAGTCAATAACTGCTTTTCACTCAGGAAGCTTCCAGAAGAAATGGAAAATATGATAAGTTTGAGACACATATATCGCAAATATCATTACCAATTAGACATTCAGATGCCAATTAATATGGGGGCAATTGACTAGTCTTCAGACGCTACCATTTTTCTATGTAGGTTTGGAGAAAGGTCGTCGAATAGAAGAATTAGGTCATTTGGAAAACCTTAGAGGTGAATTGACTATCAAAGGTCTCCAATTAGTCAGAAATACAGATGAGGCTCGAACAACATATTTACATGAGAAACCAAATATCTACCAGCTGGTGTATTTATGGTCCCATGATGAATCAGAAAGCTGTGATATCAATGATGAGTGTGTGTTGGATGGTCTTCAACCGCATCCTAACTTGAAAAACTTAGAAATGGAGAACTATTTGGGGATTAGTTTTCCTTCATGGTTCAGTGAAGAATTGCTACCAAATTTGGTCGAGTTGAAATTTAGTTGTTGCAAAAGGTGCAAAGNTGTATTTATGGTCCCATGATGAATCAGAAAGCTGTGATATCAATGATGAGTGTGTGTTGGATGGTCTTCAACCGCATCCTAACTTGAAAAACTTAGAAATGGAGAACTATTTGGGGACTAGTTTTCCTTCATGGTTCAGTGAAGAATTTCTACCAAATTTGGTCGAGTTGAAATTAAGTTGTTGCAAAAGGTGCAAAGAAATTCCATCGCTTGGCCAACTGAAGTTCCTTCGTGTTGGAATGTATGCGTCCACTTGTCTAGATGGGACCAGGTCCTCAGCACAGTTACAATAACAGAAAATAAACAAAGTGCTGAAAGTAAAGATTGCACAACAACTTTACGTGGAAACCTCCTTGCTCAAGGGAGTAAAACCACGACCTGGCCTGCCAGGACTTTTCAAACTTCTTTCACTAATCTTCTTCAAGCAAAAGTAAAAGCAAGTTTACAAACCGAGATTAGCCTACTAATCCCAACTCTAAGCAATATCTCCTATTACTTAGATGAGCCAAAGCGGATACAACACCGCCCACTATACTAATCATAACCGATTAATATAGACTTTTAGAGTAAGAACCTAAGTTACCCTTAACCTAGTTCTTACAATGATTCAAACAAGTTTGAAACGTTTCTTTCACAAAAGAATCCTACAATGTAAGCACTATTACAAGCAAACAAAGTAACAGCTGGTACAAGAAGCTCTTGAAGTTATCGATCAGATCCCTTGTTGTTCTTGAAGCTCTTAAAGTAATTGATCAAGTCCCTTGCTGTTCTTGAAGCTTGAAAATCTTTCTCTCTTTGAATGAATGAATAATATTGTTGTATTTTGTTTAGTATATACCATAAAAAGCTATTACCAAACGTACAAGCAACCTCCTAGCTTCTGATTGGTGAAGTACTCTGCAGCTTCTGACGCAGACAGCTTTTACAGCTGTACTGCACTTTGACACTGGACGAGCATACTCTGCAGAGGACCAGGTCCCTGCACTTGTGAGGAGATCATCAAAACACCAAAAGACATAAGCCCTTATCACTTCGGCATCTTGAGTTGATAGGATTCCTTGAATTGGAATGCATCGGACCTAAATTTTATGGTGTTGAGATTAATGATAATGGATCACACAGCAATAATGACAATATCCAAGTGTTCCCGTCATTGAAAGAACTAGTATTGGAGGATATGCATAGCCTTATTGAGTGGAAGGGAGATGAAGTTAGAGTAAGAATGTTTCCTGGGCTTGAGAAGTTGAGGATTACAGAGTGTCCACTGTTAAAAAGTACTCCAACTCAATTTGAAATCCTGCGTGAATTAAGAATTGAAAGAGTTGACAGTGAAATGCCATTGTTGAACTTGTGCAGCAACTTAACATCTCTTGTGGATCTTGTTGTCAGTAACGTGAAAGAGCTCACGTGTCTTCCCGATGAGATGCTACGCAACAACGTTTCTCTTCAACACCTATCGGTCTCAGAATGTGGAGAGTTTCGTGAATTGCCACAAAGCTTGTACAATCTCCATTCTCTTGAGAGGTTAGAGATTACCAGCTGCACCAATTTCAGTTGTTTTCCTATTCCCAGTGGAGAGAATTATTTGACTTCCATCCAAAGTCTTGAGTTATGTTATTGTGATATATTGACCAGTTTACCAAGTGGAGTGCTAGATCATTGTCTGTCTTTGGTATCTTTGAATGTCTTCCATTGTAACAACTTAGTTCCCTTCCCTTTACCCTCAGGGGACCTTCACCGCCTAGGGATATTGCGAATTGGTCCTTTCTCAGAGATGGTGAATTTTGAGGCATTCCAATTAATTTTTAATGGCATTCAACTGTTGTTGTCCCTTCGTAGGTTGTGTGTGTACGGACGTTTGCAGTGGAATTCTCTGCCCAGTCAGCTTATGCAACTCTCTCACCTAACACATATCTATATATATGATTTCGGAATTGAGGCTCTTCCTCATAGTCTTGACAACCTCACTTCTCTTGAAACATTACAACTAATGAGGTGCAAATGGCTACAACATCTGGACTTCTCAGATGCCATACCCAAATTACGGTATTTGCGGATGTATGATTGTCCATTGTTAGAAGGCATGTCGGATGGGCTCGACAACCTTTTTTCTTTGGAACAATTAAGTTTTTGGAACTGTGAAAAACTAGATCATCTGCCATCCAGAGATGCCATGCGACGCCTCATTAAATTATGGAACCTGCGAATTTATGGCTGCCCACAGTTAGAAGAAAGTTGCACCAATCAGAGTAGTGCAAACTCCCAGTGGTCCAACATTTCCCATATTCCAAAAATTGAAGTAGGTGGAAGCATAATTCAGGACAGACGTAAGTCTCTGTTTCTCTTTCACTTTCCGAGTCGATTTTTTAAATATTATTTTCCACGAGTTCCAGAAAAGAACTTATGTATGCAATTTAATACTCCTACTTTTTCCTGCAATTATTTTGACATTATAAATGCAAATTATCAATCAATTGCATATGTGCTATGCTTTCTTCAATTTGTTGTTCTTCTAATTCTTCAAGTGTGGTATATCTTGATAATGATTCAATCATGAACATTTATGTGTTTTTTCCTTATAGGTTAGTACTTTCAGGGTCATGCTAGAACGTTGTTGTGGTAAATCAAGACAAATCCCATGAACTACAGTAATTACGTTAGGTAAATTTTCATTTTAGAATTTGTAGAAACTTTGTAATTATCTGCATAAGTTGCTTTGTACAGCTGTTAGATAAAATTAGTTAATTACTGTTTTATTAGTCATTAGTTACTGTTGATTTTCACCATCAGTTTACTGCTGCTCTTTTACTATTTGACTAGTTCTCTAGCAGTGTTTTTAGGCTTAGCATTATTTCCCCATGTTTTGGAGTTAGTTTAGGAAATTGTTAGACCATCGTGTAAATTTATTTCCATTCCAGCAATAAGAATAATGAATTTCTTCTTCAGCTTATCTTGTTTCTTTAGTAATCTACCAGTTTTTTTGTCTTTCTTTCTGTTGGGAACCAATTTTTGGAGGTCCCCGCATGTCTTAATCATGAAAATTTGTGTTTCTGCTCATAGGTTACTAGATACTAGGTCATGGTAGAACGTCGTTGTGATATATCAAGTCAAAATCCATGGGCAGCAATCACGTTAGGTATTTTAATTTAGTTGTTAGAGGAATGCTATAACAAGTTTATAAAGTTCTTTTTTACATTCCTTTTATCTCATGATACAACGGGGTTTGTTATGTTCCATAGAGGAACCACCATTTTTACTTGAACCTTTTTTTTCCAACTCGATCTTCTATAGGTAACTTCTTTTATATCATCCCTGAAAAGGAAAAAATTACTTGTTTTTGAAGTTATTTTTATGCACAGACTGACCAGATAGGAACAAGTAACTCAACCGGTGCTCACAACAATGACTCAAATGCATTGCAAAGGTTGCTCTAAAGTTTATTTCCTTTTACAGATTAAATTTTACTGGAAGTGCAAAATGAGATTACCTCCTTTCAGGTCTTGTTATGGTACTGAACAACCTTTTCCGGGAACTGAACTCTATAATATAATATGAAACATCAAAATATTCAAAGTGTGTAGGGTGTTCAATGAGCCTGTCTTTTCATGGACATGTTTTGCAATTTTTTTATTTGATGAATAAAATCTGATATCTACTCTCATCAGGACTTGGTATTTAACTTTCTATGAAAGTCTGACCCCCTCCCCTCTCCCAACACGTATGAAATAAGAAGTATTTGTCATATCTATTCAGGTGCTATGATGAAGATACTGAATGGAATGGATGTCAGGTGCCATTGAAATCTATTTATAAGGTATTCAGATTGGCACATTTTGCCTTAGTGGTGACGTGGCTGCACGAAGTTTGGAAGTTCAAGGTAAGTAGGCAAATGGTGGCTTTTTTGATCAATCTCTATATAAGTTTCTTAATGGTTTCATAAAAGAATAATGTTTATGTTATGCAATGCTGGTTTTATTTTCATGTTTTAGACAGTAGAACTTTTTATGAATATATGACGCACTTCTCATTACTTTCATTTCACAGGATAATTTCTTTGTTCATTATCTTCCGCGAATGAAGGACTTCAACAAAGATAGTTGTCATAGCAAAGAGTTCCCCATTGGCTCTTAAAATGTCCTAAGCAGTATCTGTTCATCTTAACAGGTTTTGCTTTTTCTTATTTAAGTAGTTACTTCTCCATTCTCCAAGGAGGTTTTTACAATTTCCTGTGTTTCAGATTCATGTTTAAAACACCAGCATGGATCTCGTCGAAATACTACTTGTATTAGATGTGTTTCACTGTCATAATTGGCAAGGGAAATTGCATTCCGTAAAGTCGTTTGCATTTTGCTGAAACTGGATTGGAGATATTGATCCCGGAAAAGTGAAATTAGCTGACCTTTGATGTTGGTCTAATTCTAAACTGAATAACTGGCAGTGTTGAATGAAAGAGTAACTTATGCCAGTGACTTTGCTATTGATACAATTTTTGTATTGCAGATGATAGATTTTAAATAGCACATATACTATTGAACTTTCTCTGTGTTATAAAATAAAAATAAAAAGTAATTACTCATTCACTGAAGTTATAAAATCTTGCAAATTTGATGTTATAATAAAAGTATTTATCTTGTGAAATTAACTATTATGCATAACTAAATTGATACATATGTTGAATCACATCATAATCTGCTATCAAAAGTCACTGAACCTTGTTTTTACTTGAGCACATTTAATATTTAAAAAGAAAGGAAAGAGGGAGGGGGGAGATGATAAGTACCTGAAATTGAAGATGGTGGAGAAGAAGACTCGAAAAATTGTGAATATTTTAACTAAATGAAATAGTAAAAAAGACTTAATTATAATAAAATGTTAGGACTAGTAAAGAAACAAAAAACTCTCTATTATGAGATGTTAGGTGGGGTAGAAAAGATGAAATTTATTATGAAATGTTTTTACTTTTTCAAACAAAAATATCAGAGAAATTTATTATCTAATATTTAATAAATTAGACTAAACGTTGGTAGTTAAAATGATTGTCAAACTTCTGCTCTTAATGATTTATGCATACATTCAAATAGAATGCTAAACGTTACCAGATTAAAATCAGCTGACCTATTAGTTAAATGAATGATTCCGCCGTAAATGGAGTTGTACTATTTGCCTATAATTCTAGGAAAAATGCTCAAACATGTCATCGAATTTTTAAAAAAGACTTATCTATATCATTCGTTTAAAATTTGGTTCATTTATAAATCTCCAAAAAAAAAATTCTTAGTTAAATCCGCTGCAATTAGAATTAACCAAAAACATCCCCACTATGTCCCCAAGTAATAAAAATTCTAGGTAAATTCCCAAGGATTAATCCCTAGCAAAAATCCCTAAATATTTCCCCAAGTAACAAAATTCTCAAATAAATCCGCATCTATTTGCTATGAAAAGATATCCTAGGTTCTGAGGCTCTTACTTTCATCAAACATTTGCATCCTTTATATTTCATCAAATACATTCGTGCCATAAGAATAGAGTTTTGACGTGACTGTTAAAGTTGTTGACATGTGATTAGGAAGTCACGAGTTCAAATTGTAGAAACAATCTCTTGCAGAAATGCAGAATAAGGCTGCGTACAATAGACCTGTACCATTTAGTGCACCAGTTTCCCTTTACATAAATCTGAAAAGTTGAATTTAATATGGAAAAGTGGAGGTCACTAGTTCAACCCATGAAAACGGCCTCTTGAAGAATGCAGGTTAAAACTACATACAATGGACCATTGTAGTCCGGCCCTTCCCTAGACCCGCACATTGCCGGAGTTCTAGTACACTGGGCTGCTGTTTACATTTGTACCATGATTTCAAGTAATAGATTTGGTTAAACAGAGCAAAAATCTGAAAAAGTTGAATTTAATGTGGGAAAGTAAGGAGGAAAGAAGTTTTATCTAAGTTAAATACGAGCTCCACGGGTCTGATTCGTAAAAACCAGAATAAATTCGACAAGTACTTCCTTTCTTGAACTTCTCATACTACAAAGTATAAACAAATATAATTACCGTCAACCTCTAACGTGTGATATTCCATGTCTAGATTACATGACAGACAAGCTTAATGTCTGATGTTGCTCAAAGAAGCAACTTATGTGATCGAGAGAAACAAACGAGTACATTAATGTCTTGCAAGGGTGAAATTAAAGAGGGTCACCGGAAAACCACCTATCAACCATGGGCAGGCATTGTTCCGGCTTGTATTCAGGAGCTGTATGACCCGCACCCTAAATAAATTAATTCAAGGAAGATTAAGATGCAATGATTTTGGTTTAGAGTTGTTGCTATAGGGAATAATCCTTACCTTAACAGTTGCATATGTCAGCTCATAATCATTTTGTAAATACTTCACTTTGTATCTACATAAACAAAGTATCAACAAATATTGGTACATATACAAAGTATTAGAAAAATCAACAAATATCGGGTGAGTAAAAAATGCATTAGAGACGAAGGAACCAACCCTGCAACTTGAGCATCAACAAACCAAGGCTCCCAATCATCTGCAATTGGCAGTTTCAAAGTGTCTATCCATTCTTCCGTGCTCAAATGAGGAACAACCATGTCATGGTCACCACTGTCAAAGTAAAAAAATTATCAAACAGTCTCTTCTAATAATTGCTTATTTTCTTAAGCCAGAACACTCAAGTTGATACCTCTTGTTTCTTTTTCTTTTGGTTTTTTCCATTATCTTGTGATTAGTAAAACACAAAGGAAGATCTTTCGAAGAATAGTAACTAATATATTAAGGTCACTTTGAAGAACAGTGTAACATAAAGAAGAAGAAAAGCTATCTTGGGGTAATACCTATAAATTAGTGCTCGACAGGATTTGCTGGTGAGATGGCGATGATCACCAACGGCACTTGGGACATCATACACATATGACTCGGTTCTCTCCTTACCTCTATAATGCATGCTTTCATTGCATCTCACCCACTCCAATGTCGTTCCCTGGTATTTTTACATGACCTTATCATTCAAAAACTTACTTCAAGCGGGCAGCATTGGATATGGAGTTATGGACACTAGCAATAAAATTGTATTTGCATACCTCACGAACGTTTAGTGCTTTCTGGACAACTTTATCATTTGCCCAAACATACGAGTATATGTAATTTTTTTCCTGGTTTTGGGGTTTAAAAAGTTAACTCATCAAATTCTTGTATAATAAACCACTAGAATTAACACAATACATGATGCTAAGAAGGCCTTGTTAAGTGGAAGAAACAGAGACTTACTCGACACCATGGTCCTGCAATTGGAAATACTGACTGGCCATTTGTAGGAGTTTCTTGGAGAATGTCCATTAAATATGGAAGGTCACAGTAAGGCTCTAAAATTTGCGCCCGTCGTATGTTCTTGAGACACTAATCACATGCAATGATCGACTATTTAAGCATAATTGAACTTTGAAAATATCTTAATATTTTATAAGTGCAAAATTTGATCCCTTACCTTTGTTACTTTCTGAAGATCATTTAGACATAATATGTTATGTGGATCAACGTCAAAGTAACTCCCATTGCAATTTGTTTTAGCGGACTACACAGTAACATAAGGAAGATTAGTTGCATAATTAATTTCTAGTTGAACTACCAAAGAAGTTAATTGTTTTAATTCAAGGACTTCACTTTGTTAGCATAGCTTTGGCAGGACTTCGCTTCATAATTTCTAGTTGAACTACTGAAGAAGTCAATTGCTAATTTTTTCTTCTAGACCATTGTTAAATAGAAGTTAATTTACCCAACGTAGAGTACAGAACATAAGCTATTAGATACCTGATAGATCTTATCTGAAATAAGTCCCATACGATTAGCATATTTGATTCTACCATTGGAGTCGATGTATCTATCTGTTAGAGCATTGCCTTGTATGTATCCCTACATTCAATCCAAAACCTCAGGTTTGACAGCAGAACTTAAAATGAGAAGTATCAATAATGAAAACAGAAAGAAGAGGTGAGCAACTGAATGCAGTGGAGTTCATACTTTGATATTCAGTCGAGGCTTGTCACCAACTTCGATACCTTGAGAGAAAGAAAAAGGTCATGAACCAAGATAACAAAAAGGCTGATCCTGAACTCAGGTACAAGATACAATACCATCGTATATTTTGCGAGTAAGCAGTGCAACAAAAATGCCTGAGTAGGAATCACCACCAACATATAGTGGATTGTTGAGATACTCGGGATGATCCATAAGCCACTACAGCACAACAATTTCACAGTCTCATGAATTTGCTTATGAAAGTTTCATGGGTTAGATAAATACATGTTGTTGGAAAATAACATTCAAACACGCCAGACTCATCACTTTTTTTTTATCAGGTCTCAAATTGTAAAGTTTCTTTTTTCAAGATTTGGAATACCAATGGATAACAAATTCAACTACAACGAATCAATATATTTCCAGGACTGTATTCAATATTTATAACCTGGCAGACCATGGAACTAACTACTTTTTGCTACAAACACAAAAAAAAAAATTTGAACTTAGTGCTCGCCTTGATTTTGCTTGACACGAGTCATGAATGTTCCAAGTCTGTAATCTTGTCAAAGAGGGTTTGACCTCCACTAGGCTACGGGTTGTTATTCTGGTAGACATCACCCGAACGCCACGTCCTAGACTGATCACACTTGCTCAATCTCTAAAGCGAATTTGGAAACTTTGGAAGAATCAATCTCAAGAGGTTGCGAATATTTCGTTCTTTAACTCCTTTCTTTAATTGAAGTTTAGTCTTAAACATCTATAGAAGCAATTTGAGCTACACATAAAAACTGAATGAATTTGCTCAGAACAAAATTGTCTCACCTTTCTAAGGAAGTCATAAGTTAGAGTTACAGAGAGGGTATCATTGCAGTTGTAAGCTTCTGAAGTGTTTGCATATGAGTAGCCTGTGCCAGCAGGTTGATCTATAAATATTATGTTGGCCACCTAGTAATCAAAACCATATTAGTTTACTGCTTATATAGACGAGCAACAATGAAAATATAAGCAAATTGTAAAAGAGTGAGCTTACAAGACCTTGGTCCAAGAATTTGAGTTCAACTCCAGTTTCGGGAAATTTCCATTAGAATTTGCATAATCAAAGGTTAAAGGGCCTGAAAGAAGCATCAAGGTCATTTCTACTACTTATTTAACTTTTGAGACACAATAATCCAAATAAGAAGCATACACTTGTTCAGAACAATCTTATTTTTCCTGTTACCCTAATGAATACTTGAATGCATAATTTTGACTCTTAGACTCGGGAGACCCGAATTGATCTTTTAGTCATCATCCGTATTGCTTGCACCTTGTTTACATATATTGATACATAGTGAACATTATTTATGATCCCTTTATCGAACCTTTACTAGTTTTCAGTATTTATTTGTCCCAATTTATTGACAACGTTGCTATAATGATTTTATTTGCATACTGAACTTCAAAGTAAATACCATCCCGAAATATGTCTTTGGCTGTTACTGAGTGTCCACTAAACCAATTTATAAAAGTGAAATTAGAAGTTTTAGTAGGATAATCAAAACTTATGGTAACAGAATGTGCTTCACCTCACACCTGGAACATGTGTATGATGGTTCCTCATGTTAGCCTCCGAATAGTTTTTAATAATGATAGATTAACCAGGAAAATCTTATGTGCAGCATATCAGGAGCACCACATGAAAGGTTATCCAGAATACAAGGAAACTAATTAAGCTGCTGAAAAGGAAGCACAGAAACAGTGAGATGCTGTATTGCAGGCTTCAGCAAGTACTGGGAATCATTCCCCATCCAATACCGGACACAAATCATGGGCGGATATAGTAGAAGAGGGGCAAGCAGAGCCAGAAAAGAGAAGCTCAATTTGGGATAATTTCGATATCTTGAATGCAGGGTTTAAGCTAGAATACATCTCCCCTACTATGAAAGGCGAATCTCCCATCATAGACATTGATATAGAAGGTATAAGCTCTGAAATTGCCTATTAGAACACTGTTGTTGTGTGCTATTTACTAGGGGCACACCCCCTTTATATGGTCATCAAGGGTTACATTCAAAGTTATGGGGAAAACATGTAATACACAAGATTGCTATGCTGAAAAATGGTATAATATGAGGATGGTAAGAATGAGGTAATTCGGGGGTGAATTTACCACTTCGATAATAAACCCTTGTTAGTGGAGGCATGGAATTTACCATGGATGAACTGTATACTGTGTCAATATCCAATATCTTCTCGATACATCTACAAGACAATTCTAGTAACTCTATCTTCTACTCTAGAATATCTAGATATTTCTACGAGATGCTTATCCAAGTGACTAACTAGACTTTTCTAGAAACTTAGACCTTCGAAAAAATTAGATTCTGTCATTACTAATCCTTACATTACTAGTAATATACTCATTACTCTAACTGTCTACCAAAACCCTCTTTTTTGTAAAAAAAATAAATAAATAAAATCTTCTAATCTAATTTCGAAGATAAAAGATCATCTTCGTTTTTTTCTCCATTTAGAACACCCACATATATAGTGTAAAAAGCTGCGTGTATAATTACAAAAATCGAAATTGATTGAAAATTAAACACAAGTACATGGAATAAAATTGATTGACATACCAATCTCATATACAAAGGAAGACAGACCAGAACAACCAGGGCCTCCAGTGAGCCAAATCATGAGAGGGTCATTTAGTGGGTCTCTCTCAGATGGTACAAAGAAATAAAATAGCTGCACTTTTTCCTCTTCTCCAACACCAATGTAACTGATGAACATAGCAATTTAGTGTGTATTTACATATGGAATGACAAAATTAGTACTATCTACCTACCCAGTTTCGAGTGTAAATGGAAGTTTTCCATGAAATCCAGGAAGAGTTTCAACGATGAAGTGGTCGGAGACTACATCGGATACAAGTAGCAGCAGCAGAAACAGAGTGACCCGCACCATTTAGAAAATGAGGTGACGACTGAGGAAAAGCGGATAGGGGCATTAATATTTAAAGGCTTAACCTGTCAAAGTTACGTGTCCGATGCCTTCATACAAAACATCTTCCAGATAAAGACACATGAGACCCAATATAATATTTTGAGGATGGGTCTTTTCTTTTCATTTTTTCTAACTTCTTACTTAAATCAACGGAGGAAACTTAACAGGCGTTTTGTCATGCAATATCATAGTATAATATGAAATTATGAGATAAAATTGTGTTTGGACACATAATTTCATGTTAATTGTATCTCATATTCTCCAAAATCACGATTTGAAAATATCATATTAGCTACCAACAACTTCAACACTTATTTCACAATTGACAATCATAAAATATACTCCAACTATATAGCCACTTTACCATTACTCACAACAAAGATTATTATACTTTCTGAAACATAGAGAGTGTACTTTCTTAAACATAGATTATTATTTCAAAAAGTTTAAGAACTGGTGTTTGAGTCCAAAATGGAAAGTAGTATCTTGATACTCTTACTGTAATACCCTATAATTTAGGTTAAGGGCAAATAAGTCATTAGTTATTTTTTAAAAGAAAAAGAAGAGAGAGATTGGGCTAAAAGCCCTAGGCAACAACAACTGCTGTAAATTTCAGCGAAGAAAAAAATAAGGAGAAACAAACACTAGTTGCTGCGTTTTTGTTTCCAGCGAAGGACCAAGAAAGAGAAGAAAGAACGGAAGGGTGAGGGAGAAGAAGGAGAAAGAGACTTATTCGAAGGTTTCGCTTCCAGGTTCGAGGTAAATCATTGTTGCTTTTCTTCTCCTACAGCCCCTCCAAGATTATTAGTTAGGTCATTCAAAGTAGGTGTTGAAATCTAATTACTAAAGGTTAATAATTGGGCAGCAAGGGTTGTACAGACGATAAATCATATATATATTTCTATCTATTTTATGAGTATCAAGATACATGATTGATCAATGGATTTGGGCATGAGAATACCTATAGATAGATGTATATTTTATACTACTCCTACTGCCAGATATGCTCCCAGTAGCCTTAGTTGGAATTACATTGTAATGCTGGGCTTGAGTTGTTGTTAATTGTAGTAATAGCCAAGAAAATTGTTTGAGCAACCGCAAGATATGAATACTTAGAGGCTTTAACTTGTTGTTGCTGAAATTAAAGGAATATATCGTTACAGAATAAGATACTTTAACATATTGAGAATCAAACCTGAAACTTGAGGGTTGAATATTTTAAATAGTTATAGAATTAGCTTAAACATAGAATCTAACTGGAAATTGGTATGAATGTGATTATAGATTGACCAAAGGGATTTATACGGATTACTCGATTACGAGCTTGGTATTTCAGCTCTAGTACTGTGAGTAGTAATCTTACCACAATTTGTATTTCACAAATTTCATGGTTTATAAAGTAAATGTGTTACTGAATGTTTTGAACTTGCATGTGGGACAAGTCTTTTACTTGATATGATTCTGAAAATATTATTTGAGATGATCGCATTCTTACAAGGTATGATTACTGGTATTGAAAAGACTTTACACTTATTTGAGAAATAGTTTTTGACAGGTGATTGTTAAACTTTGAAATGATATGATTTAATAAGATTTAAATGCTCTGTTCAATTTTGAAATGCTTCTACTGATTACAGGAAAAGTTTAAAAAGGGAGTAGACCTTGATGAATCCCGTAGCTAACGGTAGGTTCGTTAGACCTGGTGCACCTTGTAGTTACTGATTACTGATAAAGACCTTGCTAGTCTGTTNAAAGTTTAAAAAGGGAGTAGACCTTGATGAATCCCGTAGCTAACGGCAGGTTCGTTAGACCTGGTGCACCTTGTAGTTACTGATTACTGATAAAGACCTTGCTAGTCTGTTACTGATATCCCTCGAGTAGGGATCTACTGATATGAATACTTAACTCATTTATGAGGAGTTCACTATTATTGGTACTTCTTAAAGAGAAGGCCACACTGATTACATGATTCATCCTTGGAAACCTCCCAGCTATAAGATTTGATATGAAAATATTTTTCTGAGTTTACTATTGAGTATTCCTATTGATTTTGTTTATATGAGGCAAATAAGATTGAATATTGTTATCGTTTCCGAAAAAGGCGGTTTTATCGTTTTGACTATTATACTAGCATGTTTTCTGACTTGTCCCTCACTAAAACGTTTGTGGTTAAGTGTTATTACTCACTGAGCTAGCGTCTCACTCCTCACTAATTGTTTTTACAGAAAACTCAGGTGGTATTGAAGAGGATTTCATTAATTAGAGAGTGATTTGGTAGCATCTGGTGAGCCCCGCATTGCTTCGCGTGGCTAGAGAACTATTTATTTGTTATTGGTTTATTTAGTTCCTTTAAAAACTCTTAGAGTCGCTCCATTTTTCATTCCTTTGATTTGAGTCATGATTAGTCCTTCATATTATAGTCAAGTGACTAGTTGGAACTTGTTTTCATAATTTGGAAATGAATTAGGTTAGATAAGTGACAATTAGATCATTGAAGGATATTATGTTGTGGCTTATAGTTGCTATATATTAGTTGTGTTGTGAAATTCTGAGACTGAAAAAGTCAGGATAAACCTAAATTCAGAGGAAACTCTGCTCGATTTTCTGTAGATTTCTGGTTAAGGCTTGCTTTGGGATTCTTCCCCTTAGCGCCGGTCATGGTTCTAAATTTGGTCGTGACAAAGTTGGTATCAGAGCCAGGTTATTCTTGTGACTTATGGAGCACACATTAGTAACAGAATCTCAATTATGGTTATGTTGTCGGCCATTTCTATAATTGTGATTCTGCGAGGACATGATAGGATGTGGCTTGTCTTTTTTTTCTTACTCCGTCTTGTATGTGGACTGATAGAGTCAAATAGATGAATCTAACATTGTTTATCTTTCCATCACATGTCTTGGATTTAGACATCTATTAACAAGAGTAGTCAAAGGTTCGGAGGCATAAAATAACACATTTGTAAACATTTGTCTCTTCCATGTAAAGGGAGCTTACTGAAATAGTGGATAAGGCCAGTAAAAAGGTTGTTATGTCGCTTTGAGGGATTTTTGTGCACCCATGTGATAGGTAATGTATCTTTTTCTGAAAAGAGTACTCCTCTGCACTTTAGAAACATGAGAGTGTTAATGTTAGGGCACTTATCTTCTGGTACCGAACAAGAGATATTAATTGACAGAACAAATAAATTCAAACAATAGAGTAAGGCCCAAGACCAGCTCCAGGCAGCTACAAAGATTCATATTTTTCAAAGAAAAAAAAAGTAACCTGGAGAGTTTCTACAGATAGAACTCCGAGGTTATAATAACTCAAAGATCCTTAAAGGTCTTAAAGGTTCTTGAAAAAGATTCTTAGGTGAAATACTTAAAGTTTTATGAACTCTAGCATGTTTCAGTAAAAGTGTTGAAGTTCTAGTAGTGTACAAACAATGAACATGAGAAAATACATGGTATAATATTGTATTATTCAAAACACCAGTAGGAGAACACCAAAGACTTGAGGCGATTCACTAAGTTATTATGGATTGTTTCTTTCTGTACAATTGAAAATGAGTAGTTGATAAGGATTTTGTTCAAAATGATGGTTGGAACTAATACGTGGCTCCGGATTATTCAATTGGCTAGATATGCTCCCTACTTATTACCTAAAGAAGTATTTATGATTTAGAGGTTTGTTGGAAGGTTAGTTAGTCCCTGCAACAACCCTACATATTAAGACGTTAACCTATTTTGAGATAGTTGACATTGTTAAAAAGATTAGAAACTTGTAACATGATGAGTGGACAATCAAACATTCAGTCAAGAAGACCAAAACTAAGGAATTCTTTTATGGGAGTTGTAGTAAAGAGATGGAAATGGTGAATGCTCATGACATTGAGTAATACTTTTAATGGTTTCTACTCGTGTGGGGCAATCTTCTTTTGTTCGACATGTATACGATGTTGGTCAAGATAGAATCGAGGAAAAGGATTGCATAACTAACCAAATCATAATTATATGGTTTAATTGATATGTCATTGTGGGTGAATGAGTTATTTTCCTCTCAGAAGACTCTATATGAAGCTGTCTATGTTATGTAATGTTGTTTTCCTACCAAATAGTTCGAAGTTGATGAGGATAATGTATTAAGATTTGGAATCAAGCTTTGTAATGTACAAGGTTCAACTAAGTTGCTCATAGTTCAAAAGGATTAAAATCTTCTACACATAGAAGGATATTAAGAGTAAATAGTTCGGGACCAAATTTTCCTTAGAATCCCTCCATAAAAGGTATGAAGTAATTCAACAGAAAAAAAAGAAGAAGAAGCTAAATTGAGCTCGAGATATGTAAGGTCATATAAGATTTCTAGACCGAGAGAGAGTAGTGTTGTATCAGTTGGAACTTCCCTCGAGATGTATGTTACTCGTCCAATTTTCTAGGTCTGCGAAGAAAATTTATCTTAGACTCCTCTCATGTATTTGAAGCACCGACTATACAAATTGCTGAGAACTTCACATATGAAGAGGAACCAATAACTATTGTTGACAAACAAATAAGAAAGTTAAGGTCAAGAGAAATTATGTCCATGAAAGCCTTATGGAGAAACCAGACCATTGAAGAAGCTACTTGGGAGTTGGAAAATGATATGCGAGTCAAGTATCCTCACTTGTTTTTGCCTACAGGTACACACTTGTTTAAATTCGGGGACCGAATTTCTTAAGGTGAGGAGAATGTAATACCCTATAATTTAAGTTAAGGGCAAATAAGTCATTAGTTATTTTTTTAAAAGGAAAAGAAGAGAGAGATTGGACTAAAAGCCCTAGGCAGCAACAACTGATGTAATTTTCAGCAAAGAAAAAAAAGGAGAAACAAACGCTAGTTGCTGCATTTTTGTTTCCAGCGAAGGACCAAGAAAGAAAAGAAAGAACGGAAGGGTGAGGGAGAAGAAGGAGAAAGATACTTATTCGAAGGTTTCGCTTCCAGGTTCGAGGTAAATCATTGTTGCTTTTCTTCTCCTACAGCCCCTCCAAGTTTATTAGTTAGGTCATTCAAAGTAGGTGTTGAAATCTAATTACTAAAGGCTAATAATTGGGCAGCAAGAGTTGTACAGACGATAAATCATATATATTTCTATTTATTTTATGAGTACCAAGATACATGATTGATCAACGGATTTGGGCATGAGAATACCTATAGATAGACGTATATTTTATACTACTCCTACTGCCAGATATGCTCCCAGTAGCATTAGTTGGAATTACATTGTAATGCTGGGCTTGAGTTGTTGTTAATTGTAGTAATAGCCAAGAAAATTGTTTGAGCAACCGCAAGATATGAATACTTAGAGGTTTTAACTTGTTGCTGCTGAAATTGAAGGAATATATTGTTACATAATAAGATACTTTAACATATTGAGAATCAAACCTGAAACTTAAGGGTTGAATATTTTAAATAGTTACAGAATTAGCTTAAACATAGAATCTAACTGGAAATTGGTATGAATGTGATTATAGATTGACCAAAGGGATTCATACGGATTACTCGAGTTACGAGCTTGGTATTTCAGCACTAATACTGTGAGTAGTAATCTTACCACAATTTGTATTTCACAAATTTCATGATTTTTACATGGTTTATAAAGTAAATGTGTTACTGAATGTTTTGAACTTGCATATGGGACAAGTCTTTTACTTGATATGATACTGAAAATATTATTTGAGATGATAGCATTCTTACAAGATATGATTACTGATATTGAAAAGGTTTTACACTTATTTGAGAAATAGTATTTTGACAAGTGATTGCTTAACTTTGAAATGATATGATTTAATAAGATTTAAATGCTCTGTTCAATTTTGAAATGCTTCTACTAATTACAGGAAAAGTTTAAAAAGGGAGTAGACCTTGATGAATCCCATAGCTAACGGCGGGTTCGTTAGACCTGGTGCACCTTGTAGTTACTGATTACTGATAAAGACCTTGCTAGTCTGTTACTGATATCCCTCGAGTAGGGATCTACTGATATGAATACTTAACTCATTTATGAGGAGTTCACTGTTATTGGTACTTCTTAAAGAGAAGGCCACACTGATTACATGATTCATCCTTGGAAACCTCCCAGCTATAAGATTTGATATGAAAATATTTTTCTGAGTTTACTATTGAGTATTCCTATTGATTTTGCTTATATGAGGCAAATAAGATTGAATATTGTTATCGTTTCCGAAAAAGGCGGTTTTATCGTTTTGACTATTATACTAGCATGTTTTCTGACTTGTCCCTCACTAAAACGTTTGTGGTTAAGTGTTATTACTCACTGAGCTAGCGTCTCACTCCTCGCTAATTGTTTTTACAAAAAACTCAGGTGGTATTGAAGAGGATTTCATTAACTAGAGAGTGTGATTTGGTAGCATCTGGTGAGCCCCGCATTGCTTCGCGTGACAAGAGAACTATTTATTTGTTATTGGTTTATTTAGTTCCTTTAAAAACTCTTAGAGTTGCTCCATTTGTCATTCCTTTGATTTGAGTCATGATTAGTCCTTCATATTATAGTCAAGTGACTAGTTGGAACTTGTTTTCATAATTTGGAAATGAATTAGGTTTGTTAAGTGAAAATTAGATCATTGAAGGATATTATGTTGTGGCTTATAGTTGCTATTGGTTGTGTTGTGAATTTCTGAGACAGGAAAAGTCAGGATAAACCTAAAAACAAAGGAAACTCTGCCCGATTTTCTGTAGATTTCTAGTTAAGGCTTGCTTTGGGATTCTTCCCCTTAGCGCCGTTCACGGTTCTAAATTGGGTCGTGACACTTACTCGTACTCTATCATTCATTCTGAGATAGTGAAGGTAAGTCTTTTTTTTTTTATAATTGAATCAAATACATTTGTAAGACATTCACTTCACTTCAGAGGGCAAAAGAAGACAGATTAAGGTGACCTTCTCCACGAAGTAATGTGAGGTCTTGTTTCGGTAATCTATTTCCAGTATGTTAGAGGTTTTATAGACGAGTCAGTTGAGTCTTATTATCAATTGTTTTATCAATATCTCTTATTTAATATTTATTACTTATAATGTTTGAAGTTATTTTCTACAATAGTTGCACGTCCACGCTTTTAAACAACTTCCACATATTGTCCAGTCTTCAGTTGAGTAGTAAGTCAGGCTAAGGGTTCACCTGGGACTAAAAATGGTTTCAAATGCAGACCACGTACGTTCAGGATATAGACTCGGGACGTGACATAAATCAAATTAAGAAAATGATATAATATTTAAAAGATTAGAAGAATATAAAGAAAATATTCTTTTTTGTGTAAGAATTTAGTATAGTAAATTAGACTAATTGGTTTACACTAAATTATGGACTGGAGTTGCCCTTTAGACCTTAAAACTTGAATCTAGAATAAATACTCAAAAAGCATCTTATATTACTAGTACTATATATCTTTAACAAAGGGACATTTAAAGTGTTGGTTACAACAGTAAAAGAAAAAAAACTGACTTTTGGCAAGCAATAGTATTTTGCAGTAGATTTGGGAGTGTAAGTAATACTTGATATAATAAGAAGAAAACCATTGTATTGTATGAAGAAAGAAGTTGAGAATAAAAGGTCTCTCATTCTACTTGGCCAATTACATAATTGTCTCTTCTCCAAAATACATGTAGAGCTTTACTAAAAACAAATCACAAATATAATAAATTCAAAAGTGTAGTTAGGACCTTATAATTTATTAAACTCATAAAACTTAAATTCTCGATCGAGGGCCTCTGTTCACGATAGAATGACTTCTAGATCTTGGATAGACGACGTTGTTAACGTCCGATTCATTGAAATCACAAGGCTTGTTTTCATCAATTCTTCCTAATCTTCCTACCCCAGTGCTATAACTTCTCCAAGTAGATTGCTTCTTCAACTCTGTGCTCTTGGGCAATTGTTGAGGTTTTCTATGGGAAACTGTACATGACATGACACTTCCCCCTTGACCAACTTGGTGAGCACAGTCAAACATTGTTTTCATGTAGAATTCTCTAGCTTTGCCTAACACCTTAAATGGTGCCACAATATATTTGACTAATTTTTTCTTGGTTTTAGTTCCCATTTTACACTCACAAAATGATGAATTGTGTAGAATTTGTAATATATTTGTAGCTATCTTGAATTAGACGGCAAAGGACGGTTTCAAATATGAGTAGCTATTTAAAAGTATTGTTTTAACCGCTTCATGAGAGTAATGACACACATATTATGCCAAAGAGTAGGAGACAAATTGTCACACCAAACACACATTTTACAATTGTTTTACCAACGTTTTTAAGATGTGACAATGGAAAAATAAACCTTGTTGACAAACAGTTGCACAAGGGCATGCCATTAGTGTCCACGGTGGCGGATCTAAGATTGGATTTTAAGATTGTGGGTACTCTAAAAGTGGCAGAGGCAAAAATATAAAAAAGACATGTTAAGAGTGAGATTCAAACTCAGGTTCAACAACATTAAAAGAGCCTTAAGCACCCATCCAAGAGCCAATGGATCAGTCATATCATTTGTTCATTGAGTGTTCTATGTTAATTTTGTAATTTCTACATGTACAACTAATTTTGTATATACAAAATCACATCATACGACAATCCGAGTAACACCTGTCATAGTACAAATGTACTAACCTGGAACTCCATTCAATCCAAGTCCATGATCTCAGGCCCAACGTAATACAACAATAAAGTGATAGAAACTTGAGCATAACTAGAAAAACACTCAAACAACCAAACCAATCCAACGCATATAAATCTAAGTTCTACGCCACCTAGAATCATTCTAAGGATTATATACCGACAATCAAAGCTAAGGATCAACCTAAACAAGGCTTATCGACTAAAAGCTAACTCAAATAACTCAGAAATGGCCAAAATTATAACCCAAGGATCATGGTTTAGTCTGATCCTAAATGTTTCCTAACGACCAATACTACTCATTATATATATAATCTAACTAAGCCAAGTCTAAAGAGAAGAAATCATAACCTACTCAAGGCCAAAATCACACCCGAACCTCTAAATCGGAGCCTTTCTCTTTCAAAGAGCTTACGAATGGTGACATGTTATCAAATAAGTAACCAGAATGTTAAAACGAGAAAAACGATATCCATATTGCAATAAAAGAATTCGGACCCAAAAATCAGATCAAAATAGAATCGTGGGACCCGTGCTCAAAAACACGGTATTGTTTAATTGTTTCTAAAATGTTGAATTGAATTGAGTTCAGTTGTTTCTTTATGTTTTCAATTATAATTTAAGGTTGAAAACTCTAATTTACCTTAGATCTCCTATGTTGCTAGTGAGAGAAAGAAGAAATAGTTTATAATAACATGATGGGATTCGTTTGATATCTGAAGTTTGAAATAATTTAGTTGAATTAAAGCAATAGATTATTTTTTGTGAATTACATGTTGGGGCTTGACAAAATTCATATGATAGTTTATAGTTGATTGATATAGCTATATTACCTCTAATTCAACTTAGTCTATGACAGTCAATTGATTTTAGCCACTATAAATACTCAAATCGCTAGATTGTAGTTCATACTAGCATGCACAGTACTCCTAAGAGTCTCCTACTAGTGATAAAACTTTGCTTTAAGATTTGCGATTGTTTATTACTTGAAGTAATTGAGATACATTCAGATGCTACGTTCAAATTGTTACTACCCCTCCGCATTTACTTTTCATGCATAATTTTTATTAATACACAAATCTCTAGTAAAATAGAACACATTATAAGATGAATTAAATATACAATTCTGAACTGTTAAGTCAAGGATGCTGTTTATCATATTTAAATTGTAAACTTTAATGGGGCATTGACTAATTTTTTTCATTTTAAAAAAGTGGATTTTACACGAATCTCATATAGTTAGGAGCTAATTACATCATATTCCTATTCTTTATCAAATTATAAAAATCCCTTAAATTTGATGGAATGCAGATACATCCTAAAACATCTCGATACATCGCGCGTTCCGATTTCGGATACATCCGTCAATGTCATGATACATTGTGTTTCGATTTCAGATACATCACTCGACGTCCCAATACATCGTGTAAAGTGATGTATCCGATCGATACATCGTGTAAAGTGATGTATCCGATCGATACATCATGTAAAGTGATGTATCCGATTGATACATCACGTAAAGTAACGTTCTGATACATCGCGTAAAGTAATATCTCGATACATTGCGTAAAGTGATAAATTCGACTGATACATCGCGTAAAGTAGGAATTTTTGTAATTTTTTCAAATGATTGGAAATTTTAGAAAAATATAGAGATAAGTGTCGAAAACACACCTAAATTATTGTAACTACCTGATTTCCGTCGTTATGGAAAAGTCAATGGGGAAATAATTGGGGCTAGAAAACTTTTTCGTAGTAACTTGAGATTTCCTAGCCTAGTCCAGATTTGGACAAAATCGGAGTCAGTGAGGTCTAGGGAAATCAGGTAACAAATGAGAGATCTATTAATGATTTTGATTACATGAATAGTTAGATAACTCGTTAAAGAACCTGTACGACTTTACAGAATTGAATTCGAGCGAGTAGAACTCCTGGAATCGATCTTAGCGTAAAGGGTATTTTTTTTATCTTTGTTGGTTAGAAGTGTGTTGTCAAATAGGGGTCTTGGAATTCTTTAAATAGCTCATTGGTTTCGTGCAAGCCATTTTAGCGGGATTGGTGTCGCTCTGGCGGGGCCACTGCAGCGGGGTGAGGGCTGTTGTAGGGGGTTCGACGCGACTTAAAGTCGTAAATAAACCCTTAAACGACCTTATTTGGCACTTTTCAATTTTTAGAGCTAAGGAACGAAACCTAGGAGACTCCTACTCATTTTTCACCATTCTTGAGGCTAAAGGTAAGCTTTTCACTCCCTGAATCCGTTTTTCGATGCGTAGAACGTAATAGAATGGGTGAATATTGATGGGGGAGGGTTTTGTTATAGATTCTACGGTGGAAAAATCCCTAATTTGGATAACTGGGATCATGGGTTTGATCTAGGGTTCATAGAATTGTTAGTAATTCAGGTAATTAGTGATTGTTTATTTATTCTCGTATTATATTGATTGTTTGTAGACCAAGAACAAGCGAAACAAATCCGGAAAGGGAAGGATCACGTTTCTTAGGGTTTCAAGCTTGTTTCGAGGTAGGTGATGATTGTGATTCTATGATTGTATGATGTATGTTTGTTCTTGCTACATTATGATGCATGTATGTATATGAATGTTGCATTATTGATCACAATTGTTGTAAATGAGATAGATGAATGATGGTTACCATGAAATCATGACTTAACTGTATGATATTGAGGATATACTTGTGATTATGATTGTGCTGTGTTAAATGGATTGGTTGTCACATTGTGGCATAACTAACTTGGATTAGTTGCCACGTTTCGGCATAACTAAATTGGATCGATTGTCACATTCCGGCATAATTATGGGATCGGTTGCCACGTTTCGGCATAATCATTGGATCGATTGCCACGTTCCGGCATGCTAACAGTTTTGGTGTGGGTTCCATGAGAGGACTATTGAATTGGATTCCATGAGAGGACCATTGAATTGTGTTGTGTATCTACTTGTGATGATTATGTTCATATCTAATGATGATTGATATTGGAAGACGGTGTGTTGCTCTAAGTTGATATAAATTTGATATGTGAGAATCGTGAAGCTGTTCATTGTTCGTATATGTTGATGATATTGTATATGTTCGATATGTGCATGTGATTATATTGTTGTATTGACTAATGTATGTTACACTTATTGGGATAGCCGCGTAATCCTACCAGTACACTGTGGTTGTGCACTGATACTGCACTTGCTTGTTCTTTGTTGAGTACAGGGCATCTTCAGACGGCTATTGATAGACCTCAGCCAGGTGACTATTGAGCATGATCAGATTCAAGGGTGAGCCAGTTCTTTCAGGCTGTCATGGATCTTCCTTGTTTAAGTCCACTATTTTCGAACTCAGACTATTTGTTTAAGGTGTTGTTTAGTTTCGGGGTTGTACCCCTTGTTCTTAGACTTGTCGTTAGTAGAGTTTTGGTACAATGACTTTCAGGTTCTAGGGGTTAAATTTCCGCATTAGTTTGGTTAGTTAATTGTTTAAACATTTGGAGTTTATGGAGAATCCATTTTTATTGTCATTTAAACCTACTTCCGTATCTTGTAAATGCCTTAGTTTTCATAAACTTTGTTTGTTTAGGTTGTAGTAATAATTCTCCCACCGGAGGATTTGTGTCGGTGCCAATCACGACGGTCTAGGTCGTGACAAAGTTGGAATCAGAGCCCTAGGTTCGTTGATCCCATTGTACCAAAACGAGTCTAGTAGAGTCTTGCGGAACGGTACGATGACATCTGTACTTTTCTTCGAGAGGCTATAGGACTTTAAGAAAATCTCACTTCTTTCTACTCCTTTGTGCTATGACTTGAATCCAATTAGTATCTGGGTGATACAAATTGGTACCTTTCCTCCTTCATTCTATGGGCCGAACTAGAGCAAAAAAAATGGTAATACCATTACTAGCAAGAGAGGATGTGTATAGACTACCGATAGTTGAATAGGGCAACAATTAAGAACAAGTATCCATTGCCTCAGATAGATGAGCTTTTTTGACCAATTGCAAGGTGCATCGGTGTTCTCTAAGATTGATTTAAGGTTTGGTTACCATCAGTTAAAGATTGAGACGGTTAAGAATTGGGTTCGACTAAGTTCTATGATTGAAATAAGCAATTTTGTAGGGCACACTAGCTACTATTGTCACTTGTGGTATGTGTTAAGTCCAATTGGTATCTCCCAATTCCAATTAGTATCTCAACAATGTGAACTAGACGTCGTAGTCCCGGCCAAAGGGACACAAAGAAGTTAATTGGAAATGAGAAGGTTCCAATTGGTATCTGACCTTAGGGACCGTATAAGGCATGGCTGATGTTCGTTTATGGAATGAACTAATTAAAGAAATTGGACTTGTCTGTGAGTTGTAACTTGAAATGGTGAATGTGTGCTTCTAGTTGTCAGAAATTAACTAAGAATGTGAAGGGTGTATTACTTGTATGTTTTGATATGATTATGTTCCCAGTATTGCTTGTCTGAAAGTTGATATGTGTAATGTGCTGGCCTAAATGTTGAAATTGTGCCAGTTGTAACCCTTGAGTGTCGTGGAACTTGTTGTGAAAAGAAAGTCATCACAAGATTAGGTGCAAGGGTCTAGATAGATTACAATGTGGTTCGTAAGCGAGAAATCTGGATGTGCGTTGCAACCAACTGATAACTGTGTGAGAGTCTGGGTGTATCCTGGGGTTATGTGTGTGGTAATGTTGAAACGATGTAAAAGGATTCTAAATGTGTACTTCATTGGGTTGACCGAGGGTAGATAATGATTGTCCTAGCTAAAGGGTTTTTCTCTAAAAATGCATGTGTTATAACTGGGAACCTTTGGGGGAAATTGGGAAAGAAAAGAACCCAGAAAAATTGTTGGTAGGGATTCTGTTTCCGTTATGGCCTCTAGGGCGGGATTTTCCCGCCAAGGCGAGGCCGCCAGTGCGGGATTCCTCCCGCCAGAGAGGGACAGGGAGAGACAGAACTTCAGCCTTATCTCCTCTGTTTTCCCTAGACACAATTATGGACCCCGAATTGTACCTGAACTAACCCCCGGGATCTAATTCAATGTTCAACAATCGAATATAAGTTATAAGGTGTGTTAAAATTGTGAAGAACCTGGGCATATGAGGAGGAAATCAGCGAGGCTGTGGAGGTCGGGGAAATGATAATGCAGGTAGAGGAGTAGTGAAGTCAGGCAAGGAGGTTGCCCATCAAGAGGACAAGGCTCAGTTTTATGTTTTTCTGGGTAAGACCGAGGCTGAGGGTCTGATACAGTGATTACAAGTACTATTATTGTTTGTGACCGAATTGCTAATGTGTTGTTTGATCCGAATTCTACTTATTATTTTATGTCCGTGCGATTTGCCTCAGAATTTGATATGATTTGTGATATACTTGATGCCACCATCCATGTTTCTACCCCAGTTGAAGAGTCAGTCATAGTCACCCATGTGTATCGTGTTATCCTGTTGTGGTTATGGATTTTCAGATTTGGGTTGATTTGGTTATGCTAGATATGACTGACTTGATATAATTTTAGGCATGACTTGGTTGTCCCCCTATTATACCGGGATTAATTGTAATACTAAGTCGATAACTCTAGAGATCCCTGGTAGGGAAAGATTAGAGTGGGAAGGGGTGTACAAGCCTAAGCTAGCTAAGATCATATCCTTTATTCGGGCTAGAAAATTGGTGGAGCAGGATTGTTTGGCGTAATTGGCTCATATTCGGGATGTTGAGGTCGAATCCCCCTCTATTGAGTCTATTACAGCGATGTCAGAATTGAGAGAGGTTAAAGCTCAAATCCAAGGGCTTCTTGATAAAGGTTTCATCCGTCCTAATGTTTCACGTTGGGTGTTCATGTCTTGTTTGTTAAGAAGAAGGAGGGTAGTATGAGGACTGATGATTTTATCTTAAGCCATAAATGTATGGATTGCTACCGAAATGACAATCTTATGGATAAAGAAAGTCCCATTGAGTATACTTGGTTGAAGGTAATTGAATAATTTAGTAAGTAAATATGTATAAAATTGGGTTAGCCCTTTGAATTTGATGGGTATATTTGAGTTTGAGGTGTCATGTCGATGAAAAGGTTGACTTTGTAGCGATAGCCAAGGCGAGCCGAGTGTAATGGTGGTATGAGTTCGTGATGGATGGTGATAGGATGGAACTATATAATGAGATTAGTGGTTAAGCAAAATTTGTATAGTAATTACGACTTGCGAGTATCCAAGGTCGTGGTTTTTCTAATAATTGGTGAGTAACGTGGTTGTATGGAAAGTTCTAAGAGAGGGTGGGACACCACTCAAATAGAATTTTAAAGAGCTAGGGTATAGTGGGATGTAGTACAACCTTTAGAGAGAGGTGAGAGTAAGAATATTTTATTTTATTGCAAAGGCTAAAGAGATATCTTCAGAAGGGTAGATAATTGGGTTCAGAGACGCGTGATTTCATTCATTTGATGTGGCTATGGTAATAGTGTCATAAGTCCATCAGATTGGTCAAAAACTATTGAAAAATACTTGAGAAAAGAGTGTGCAAACATTAGCTTGAGTGTGATGATAAGTGCTTTTGTTTTTTTTTGAGTTTAGTAATGAGTATGATTGAATTGTTGGCGAAAGATATTGTAAGATTGATAGAAATGCGATCGATGATAAGTGGAGATCCATGATTCATAAAAATCTTCAAGGTACAAGCTAATGTTGATAGAGAAGGGATTGTGTTATATGGTGGAAATTACAATTCAGATTTTTCATTGTGAGTCTACATTCATGGTGATGTATTTTGTCAAGGTATGAATTGGCAAGGTGAGAATATGAGCAATTATATTCGGTATTGAGCATTTGAAAGGACTTACACCTAGGTTGAGTCGTAAGTTTACTATTATTGATTGTTAAGTACCTAAGAAAGGTTTCATTTTTAAAAGTGTTGGTTTATAATAAGGTAAATAGTCGGAGTGTGTACGATGGTTGCTAGTATTGCGAGTATGATTCACTAGCTATGCTCTAGTGTGTTTTCACTTTTGTGGGTGGATCCCTAGTGGTGGATCAGGGGTACCAAATCTTGCAATGTTCTCTTGGTTGAGTGGGAAGATTTGGTTATTCGAATGACATAATTGATGTTGTATTGGAGTTGTTAAAGTATTTTAGTGGTTCTACATGTACCACATTGCTTATGAGAATTTATAGAAGAGCTACCATGCATATTTGTGGTTGTCCGGCAATCTTAATATTCCTCTAGTCGTCGAGGTCATGTATCGATTATGTGTGGTTGAATGTAGGGATCATTGGTTCCAATTCTACTGTTCTTAAGAGGTAAACTACAATTACTAAATCTAGCATTTCGATAGTGTTGTTGGAGGGGTTGTATGCTTGGACATATCCCTCGATAAGTATCTGATTTCTAAAGATCAAATTGGTTATAACTTAAGCTCATGGGAATTTATGTTGTGGGATGGAGATGTTGTTAAGAACTGTGATTGTTGGGTATTATGAGTGTGTGTTGGTTGGTTCAGGTTCAGTTCTAATTGTAGCGAGTATTGATTTAGAATGTTATAATGCTTATGTGAGAAATGATTAGTCCTGATGATTGTGTCAAGATCCTTGATAACATGTGGTAGACGTGTGTAGGTATTCAATTGGTGGGTTTGAGGTTGGAGATGTGAAACCCTTAGGAGGTAATGAGATTCGGTAAGAAGGGCATGCGATACAAGTATCCCTAGTAATTCGACGATTCAGATACTACTCTACCCTTACTTTAGCCAGTATTTCCTAGTTGATCACCCAAGGACATGTGATGGATAAATTGGTATCTATTGTAACGACCTGATTTTCGTCATTATGGAAAAGCCAATGGGGAAAAAATTGGGGTCAGAAAACGTTTTCGCAGTAACTTGAGATTTCCTAGCCCAGTCCAAATTTGGACTTAATCGGAGTCAGTGAGGTCTAGGGAAATCTGGTAACAAATGAGAGATCTATTAATAATTTTGATTACATGAGTAGTTAGATAACTTGTTAAAGAACTCGTACGACTTTACGAAATTAAATTCGGGCGAGTAGAACTCCCGAAATCGATCTTAACGTAAAGGGTATTTCTGATCGTCGTTGGTTAGAGGTGTGTTGTGAAATGGGGGTCTTGGAATTCTTTAAATAGCTCACTGGTTCCGTGCAAGCTGCTTTAGCGGGATTGGTGTTGCTCTAGCGAGGCCGCTGCAGCGGGGTGAGGGCTGTTGTGGCGGGTTCGACGCGACTTAAAGTCGTAAATAAACCCTTAAGAGACCTTATTTGGCACTTTTCAATTTTTAGAGCTAAGGAACGAACCCCAGGCGACTCCTACTCATTTTTCACCATTCGTGAGGCTAAAGGTAAGCTTTTCACTCCTCGAATCCGTTTTTTGATCCGTAGAACGTAATAGAATGGGTGAATATTGATGGGGGAGGGTTTTGTTATAGATTTTATGGTGAAAACAACCCTAATTTGAAAAATTGAGATCATGGATTTGATCTAGTGTTCAGAGAATTGTTAGTAATTCGGGTAATTAGTGATTGTTTATTGATTCCCGTATTATATTGATTGTTTGTAGACCAAGAACAAGCGGAACGAATTCGGAAAGGGAAGGATCAAGTTTCTTAGGGTTTTAAGCTTGTTTCGAGGTAGGTGATGGTTGTGATTTTATGAATGTGTGATGTATGTTTGTTCTTGCTTCATTATGATGCATGTATGTATATGAATGTTGCATTATTGATCACAGTTGTTGTAAATGAGATAGATGAATGATGGTTACCATGAAATCATGACTTAATTGTATGATCTTTGAGGATATACTTGTGATTGTGATTGTGGTGTGTTGAATAGATTGGTTGCCACGTTCCGACATAACTAACTTGGATCGGTTGCCACGTTCCGGCATAATTATGGGATCGGTTGTCACGTTCTGGCATAATCATTGGATCGGTTGCCACGTTACGGCATAATCATTGGATCGGTTGCCACGTTACGGCATGCTAACAGTTTGGGTGTGGGTTCCATAAGAGGACCATTGAATTGAGTTCCGTGAGAGGACCATTAAATTGTGTTGTGTATCTACTTGTGATGATTACGTTCATATCTAATGACGATTGATATTGGAAGACGGTATGTTTCTCTAAGTTGATATAACTGTGATATATGAGAATCGTGAAGTTGTTCATTGTTCGTATATGTTAATGATATTGTATATGTTCGATATGTGCATGTGATTATATTGTTGTATTGACTAATGTATGTTACACTTATTGGGATAGCCGCGTGATCCTACCAGTACACTGTGGTTGTGTACTGATACTGCACTTGCTTGTTCTTTGTTGAGTACAGGGCATCTTCAGACGGCTATTGATAGACCTCAGCTAGGTGACTATTGAGCGTGATCAGATTCAAGGGTGAGCCAATTCTTTCAGGCTGTCATGGATCTTCCTTGTTTAAGTCCACTCTTTTCGGACTCAGACTATTTGTTTAAGGTGTTGTTTAGTTTCGGGGTTGTACCCCTTGTTTTTAGACTTGTCGTTAGTAGAGTTTTGGTACAATGACTTTCAGGTTCTTGGGGTTGAATTTCTATATTAGTTTGGTTAGTAAATTGTTTAAACCTTTGGAGTTTATGGGGACTCCATTTTTATTGTCATTTAAACCTGCCTCCGTATCTTTTAATGTCTTAGTTTTCATAAACTTCATTTTTTTGGATTGTAGTAATGGTTCTTCCACTGGACAGTTTGTGTGGGTGCCAATCACGACGGTCTGGGTCGTGACAACTATTCCCCTTTTTTTGAGATTCATACCTAAATTATTAAGAGTGTGAATTTCATACCTAAACTATCAATTATTAGTTTGAGAAACACACCTCAGTGGTCTTTTATATGAAAAAACATTAACACATGACATTCCACATCATATACTGATCTCAAGCTGACAAGTCTCAAGGTCAAAAGCTTGCATCTAGGCTTAATGTGAGACCAAGCATATGAAGACGAAGCTTTTAAATGGTTTCAGAGGAGATGATGATCTCAATGCGAGGGTTTTAATAACTCATTCCAGTCAAAAGCTTGCATTTATGCATTTGTTATTGTGTTGCTGTTGTAATATGAATGAAAGAATGAATGAGTGAAGCAATGGAAATTACAAATAATATTTCTGTAAAAATAAAAATAAAAACATAGATAAAATATTTCACCTTGACAAAAAAATAATTAATAAACTATTAATATTAATTAAAAATTAAAAATTAAAGTATTTCTATCCCCAAAAAATGATTTTTTAATAAATTTAAATTATTTTCTTACCCCACTCCACCACTTCCTCTCCATACCCCTCTTCTCCCCCTCCCCCTCCCCCTCCCCCTCCCCCGACAATCCCCCGTCCTTTTATTTTTTAATTTCTTGTAGAAAATATTTTTAAAAAATTCATACTTCCGCCTCCCCCTCCCCCCCCACCCCAAAAAAAACACTCATTCATTCCCTAAATTGATATTATTTTATTTAAAAAAAATAAAAATTCTACCCCACCCTATTTAAACCTCCACTCGTATTTCTTTTTTCTTTTTTACATCTCGTTTTGTGTTAGATATGTACATATATTTTTAGGAACTTTTTTCTACCTGTGTACCAAATATAACATAAATATTTATTTTAATAAAAGTCTTGCGGCGGCAAGTAAAAAATATTTTCGATATGTATATATCTAACACAAAATGAGAAAAAAAATTGGAAGTTAGTTGGAGTGGGTAGAATTATTTTTTTAAAAAAATAAATAAAAAGTATCTAAATTAATATTTGGAGGGGGGGG